>NC_142351.1:32675124-32790124 GCF_059441175.1 Urocampus carinirostris | reverse complement strand
GTATTTAATGCAACTCTAATTAACAATGTCAAAAGCGCCCCATTTTTTAACTCATTACCTTGGTATTAACTTGCTGCGGTCTCTTGTTGAGCAACGAAGTGTCTATTTGAATCGTCCAGCTCACTTCCGCAATGCACATCACTCCTGTTTATAAGCACAAAAAATGATCTGTTTGGGCAATTATATCAAAAAACCTTCTATTATTACTGGCAGCACAATCTACTTGTTGACACCATGATTGTGAAAACTCTTATAAAGTGCTACTTGGACAACCATTTGTATCTTCCCTCCCGTTTTAAAACCTTCGGTTCATGTCTCGACACAGTCTGCAGTTAAACTATAAGAGTCTCCCAACTAAAAAGTGCAACCACTACAATGCACCTTTAAAATCACAAAAACTATCGTGTCAATCAAAAGTGAACTACTTCTTTTAATAGTGGAATATGTGATACAGCTCTCATAATGGTAGATCGTGCAACTGAACAAATAACTAAAGTGAAATATACCAAATTAAAACGTCAGTATCCTCACCTGTTGTCATTGATGTCTCTTGTGTCACTGATGCTGTTTCCTGTTGGCAACAGAGTATACATTTAAAAACAATCCCTACTTTGTAATCATTTTGTAGTCTAATCAGAGGTGAGACAGAACATACACAATAAATACTCTTGAACTTAGCATTAAACTTAACTGCAGTGGCATGCTCACCATTGTCAATGTTAAGTGGGAAGGATTCTAGTATGTCTCCATTGTATCTACCTGCTCTGTAGCCCAGTGCTGTGGAAACTCTGGAATTCAACATAGAAGGCATAAGCATTAAGCCATTTGAAACCATACTGAAGTCAACCTCACAATGACCAATTAGTGAAAAGGATTTCATTGAGGAAAAAAACAAAACAAAAAAAAACAAAGACAAAATATTTAAAACGCACGTGTTGGTCTGAACAGAGTTTGGGTTGCAAGTGATGCTTGCGGAGTTGTTTGGTGTCATGCTGCTCTGAAAAACGGCGTTGCTGTAGGTGTTAGCGTGCTCAGTGGCCCGGATGTACGAGTAGAAAGGGTTGCTGGGGGAGCAGACGGGCATTTGCTTTGGCCTCACTGGCTTGGCTGGCAATGAAATAAGTACAAATGTCATTGAAGGTATAATTTAATTTTCTACACAGCCCTATTATTTTTATTCTTATCTTGAATGCGTTTCACAAGCATAAGCAGTACCAATCTGCGCAGCATGAGGGCGGCGCATGGCGTTTTTCGCCCTCATGGCGTCCTTTATGCGGTCGACTTCCTGCTGGTAGCGTCGACGGTCCATCATGGCGCCTTCCTTGGCATCCCTCAATGCAGTCTCCAGGGCCTTAACTCTCTCAGCAGTAGACCGAAGACGTTTCTCCAGCTTTGGAAGCTCACAACGCAGATCTGCATTGTCACGAACCAGCTGAATGGATGTGAGAGGGAGAAGGAAAAACGTCAGCACTGCCAATGTCACTCAGTTGAGGTCAATAGCGAAAGGCTGGGCCACGGGTGCTTCTCACCTGTTTGTGAACCTTTGTAAGTTGGTCCAGGTTATTCTCAAGAAAGGAAATCTTCTGCTTCTGGGTGCAAGACCCCCCGCTATCATCCGGTTCCATTTCGGAACTCTAGCGATAGGGAGGTTTATGGGAGAGAGCAAAAATGGTCTCATAAGAACACATTAGAAAACATAACAGAGATTAAGTGTTTAAGATGTATGAACTAAAAAGCACAGCCTCTGACTTTTTGCGACAATTTAAATGGAAATTACATGTAAATCCTATCCAACAACAATAAATATTTGGGTATAAAATAAACAAATAAGATTGAGAGGGAAAATTTACAATAGTGGTACCTCTACTTACAAATGTCTATATGTACAAAAGTTTCAGGTCATGGAGTACCTGAACAGAAACACATTGCCTCTAATTATAAAGGCATTTTAGGAAACAAAGTCAAAAATACAGTACAGTACGCGCTGCAATTAGACGCTCCTAGTTTCCCGAACGTAAACAAACTGGATATTGGTGAAAATCTGTCCGGCAAACTTGTGCGGTTGCATACTCCCAGCATGCTCTTTGTGTCACCGTCCCAGTTCAGGGTTCAGAAACGAGGAGGATTTCCGGCAAGATATCGGGAAAGAGGACACGGTCATGATTAAATGAATGACATTTTTCCATGAGGTCTCAGAATTTGTAAAAAGGAATAACCCAAAAAAGTGTTGACAAGTCATGCTATCGCTACGGATTGTCAAAAGCCGGCAAAATCAGACTTTATTGGATCTGTTTTTCAAGAAATGGGATACAAAAAGGTAAATTAATATTTAAATATTTTCCTTTATTCCCTTTTTGTTGTTGTATGGTATTCTAATTTTACACATGTATTTGTTTCGTGTTGTGATGCTCTTATGATTTATTTAAAAAAATATATCATACTGCACTTTTGGCAGGCTAAGAATGGATTAGCGCATTTACATTCAAAATGCATCTCTACTTACAACGTTTTCAGGTTACAAAGCTACTTCCAGAAACAAACTAAATTCTTAAGTAGAGGTACCACTCCACTTTGGCTATTTTGATCAAAATTTTGCAGAGATAACGTTCAAAATTGTTCAATTTGTTAACTGTTCAGAACAAAAACAAAACAAAATGTGTTGTATATGTTGAAAAAAACTCAAAAGCATTGATTTATTTGTTTAAAATTCCTTTAGGTAAGCGTGTTTTTAACATTTTTCCAAAATTGTGTCTATTTGTCAAACACCACCCAAACAATAAGGTAAAAGGTACAAAACCACCCCCAGATATGCATTATTTTACTTAAAAAGTAGAGAAAATAGGTAATAATTTTGAAAAACCCTTCAAAAATGTATCAAGGAACAAGGAACTTGTTTTGGGTGGTTCCCCCCAAAAATGTGTGAATTGTATTCTGCTACAAAACAAACCATTGTGTTTAAGAACAAACAGAAAGAGGTTTCATGAAATTAATATCAGTAATAAATCAGTTCCTTTTCAACATACTATAGTTTGGGTTATCTTTTAATCAATTTGGGTATTTTTTATATTTTGTGTTGCATAAACAAATGTATTCTTGTTTTTAGTCCTTTCATGACATCGCCCTTGATCTTGTTGCCCCAATATATGAGAAAATATATTAAGAATATAATTTCAGAACTGTATATTTAATCTTTGTATTCTCCGATTATATACATTTCATTTTATTACTGAGTAACAACTGGAACTGTGAAATTGTGTCAATTATAATTTTTAGAAATGCAGAAATATTAAATCACATAAAGTTGTGCTGTTATTTCAAACTGTATCTTCTGAATAATTCAGAGTCAAAACTGCGAATTTACTTTTTTAACCCGCGACGTGAGGTCCTGTACAAACAGCTTGCGAAGGTTGTGAAGGGTCTGGAGTTCGCGGGCCTAAGGCAAAGGAGATAAAAATAAATATAAAAATTGAATAATCTTGGAAAATGTATGTGTTTTTCCGGTGATGAAACTGTGTTGGTTTGAGGTAATACTCACGACAGTCTCCTCCAGACCCTTCAGGTCTTGTTTAGTCTGCTCGTGACGCTCGTGCAGGAATCTGTCCGTGTGAGGAAACCAAATCTCAAAAGGTTTCACTTTGTTCATATTATTTTCTCACACACATTTGTTCAGCGGAGTCTGTTTGGAAGTTGACTTACGAGAGCTCCTCCAGCCGCTCGCTCTTGGAGCTGTCCTGAGTCTTCAGGCGTTCAAAGTCAGAGCGAACCTGAGCCAGCTCCAGCTCCATCTTGGAATTGCGACTGCACAGGATATATTCTATTAATATTGTGTGATGCATTATAAATATAAATGGTATCTTAGTTTATTGAGATATAAAACAATATTTTAAAGGTCAAATATCACAGACTCTGTGAGTTCATCGATGAGCCTTTGCTTTTCATTGATCTCGTCTCTAAGGCGTGCCAGCTGCTTGTGATGAAGGCCACGGTGAGACTCGCCCTGCTGGCGGTTTATCTTCTGCGGAGATTTAGGTTAAAAATTAGAAAGAAATAGGATATACTGAGGTCAGTAACAAGTGGCTCTGGAGACGCATTTGGCTCTTAGTGGTTCCCTGGCTGTTTTGCAAAAATTTTCGATAATGGAAAATTAGGTTTGCTGTCTGTAGCTCCTTGAAAAAAAAAAACGCAGTGTTATACGATTAAACAATCGCACAAGTCAAATTGCAAGGTTAGATTTCGGTTAATCGTTCAGCCCTAATATATAGTACGTGTTACCTTAGGCTTAAATGATGCTTTTTTACGGCTCCTAACATGTGTGTTTTTTGAGGGCCCAATATGGCTCTTTCAACATTTTGGGTCACTGCTATACTATGTAATTTTTTGTTCTATGTTTGCTCAAAGTAAGAGTAAATAATATGTCAGATTTAAGTGAAGTTTATGAAACGCAGAATTTATATTAAAAAACAAAACAAAGCAATTATATACCAAATGTTTCTTAAAATTGAAACAAATGAATCTTGACACGAGTATAGTATTATCGTTTACGGATGCTAAGTCTTTGACTGTGAATTTTGGAGTAAGAGCGAACAAGTGGTTTAATCTTGGTGAGTAAGATTAATTCAATCATCCTTTATCTAATGTCAAAAGTTAAATGTGGGAACATTGTCTATTGAGTTGCTCATGCTTGCCCCCCTCCAATCGCTTTTCTTGCGTGTATACAGGGTTATTCTTTTGTGATGTACCAAAAAATCTGCAGAACTAGCTATACAAATACACATCATCTAGACATCCTCAAATCATCCAAAAGTGATATACAGTCATGCCTGACTTTTAAATTATATACAGTAGTTGCCCTTCTCTCATGGCTGTGCATCAAGAGTTAAACCGACCAAAGCTTATTTTTGAACATGTCTCAGTGAAAAAGCTGTGCTGAATTTCACCAAATACCAAATAAGGATGTCACTCTTTGGATGTCACAATGCACAGAGGTATAGTTGAGTTACCCAATGGTGATTGTGTGCTTATACAATTTCTTTGCAATCCGAATATAGAGGAGTGAACACCTGCTCTTTAAGAAATATTGGCGCAATAAAAAAAAGCTTTTACTATTTTAAAGGCAACATACAGTACGTCAGTGGTTTTCAACCTTTTTTGAGGCAGGGCATGTTTTTACATTGGAAAAAATTTGCGGTACACCACTAACCAAAATATTTATAAAATGACACTGAACAGTGTGTTTAATTACAATATAATTTCTCATACCCCCAGTTTTTACAGCACAGACACTTGACAATGACTTAATATTTGCAGAAAAGGATTCATAAATGTTTTATAAAATTTTAAATTTTAAAAAGTGACATTGGATAATTTCTCACGGCACACCTGACGATCTCTCACGGAACACTAGTGTGTCGCGGCACAGTGGTTGAAAATCCCTGCAGTTAGTCATATGATACACTGTTTTTTCTTGAGACAAATAAACCCAACCCCTCCAAAAAGTAAGTTCACACAGAGTGTTAAGAAGTAATATTAGAGGCCATTTCCTTAAATGCTGAGAAAATGTTTTAAAACACTGTACAGGAAATAAAATAAAATAAAACATCTGTATTTCCTCTTTACAATTAGGTGTGAAAACTAAATATTTTTTACCTTGACGTTTCCATCTTCTGTCTCACCCTTCTCTCCATCTTTCTCCTCCAGAAGAGAATTATCTTGTAGAAGATGGGCGAAATAAAGAATTTGGAGACACAAAAATCATTGTTGTAGGGGGGAATAAGAACAAATATTTATAACTAAAACGGATCTCTTAAGTATTTCTGTGTGGGATGGTTCCAAATATTGCATCTAAAAAACTTTGTGAACCAGATTTTGAATCAATTATTATAATTTAGAAATAATATTGGTCTAAAGTCAGCCAGAAAGATTTGCTTAAAGCAAAACAAAACAGGGTAATATTGCATTGACTGTTTAAGATTATTACCTTGGTCTTGCAGTTTGGCCAACTCTTCGCTGAGAGAGTCGTGACTTTCCTCCAGGAGCCGCTTCTTGTGCTCCACGCTCTGCATGTACTCAGTCAGGGAGCGGATCTTAGCTTCATGCTGCAATGCAATGTTTGCATTATAAACAGGCAGCAGTCACATAACAATTTTCTCTTGTAGAGTTCACCTGAGAGATGAGAAGCTGGCAAGAGGAGAGCTCCCTCCCAGTCTCCTCCATCTTGCGGTGACACTCCAACTGCATATTTTCTAGTTGCCGGCAACGCTTCACCATGCTCTTAACCTCTGACTTGATCTTGCTGATATAGAGGCGAGCCACTGTGAACTCCTCCTCGATGGCGCCACTAATCTCCACCGGCTGATCATGGGAAGAAACACAGTTTGAGCTCTATAGGGCCTGAACCATTAAATAGACAGAAAAACAGTGAATTTATGTTTCTCTTTTAACAATTCAAATTATTTTCTAAACAAATTTCATTTAATACTTTTGATTTGTGTGTTTTTTTAATAAATCCAGTCACATTGTTATATATTAGTATATTCAAACAAAATCCCAGAAAAAGTTGACTGATGTGTCACAATAATATTGTTTCCAAATATAAGAATCAACATTTCCTATAACCAATAAAAATATAATAATCATACATCTCTCCTTTGCTACTAGTGCTAATATTTCCTTGCAAGTTCTTAGGAAAAGTCATTAAATAGATAAATCCTCTCCCCAACCACCAGGCCACGGATCAGTACCAAGGCTAGCACATTTCCATTATTTTGTTCATTGTTTTATTGACATTGCTACAGTCGATTCAAACGTGAACTGGGTGTTGAACTAAAGTCAGAGTAACTCGCTCGGGCAGGCGTAGTTTAATGTTGAGGTTGGGGGAAAGGATCCTCGCCTACAGAAGACAAAGCTTTAGTGTCCGCTATAGCTAATCAGGAAGAAGAATGATCAACTGCAGCCCGCTACGTCATGTCACAAAAAGAGTAAACATACTATTTGCTAAGGCTGCACGATTAATCGAATTGATATCGCGATGAAACGCAGTCAGATAGTGTAACCGCAAAACACTGTGTTTTTTTTCAAGGATTCGTAGTTCCAGTTTGTTATTCGAGTGATGGAGTGTTTGGCCAACAAGAATTGTCACGTTTCATGGTTTAACAGCGCCGGCCAACCAGAAGCAGTTTTTAATGGCACCAGCAAATAAAGGCAAGGCAAAGTTTCCAAGACGTGTGTGCACGACTTTGATAGGCTTGTGTAAGCGCTCAGTCAAGAAGCTGTGCGCACAACTGGCCATCAGAACAAACGCGACAGCCCGTAGCTTTACCGGGTTGTTACATTGAAAATGAATTCATCAATTAATGGACTTTGAGGGAAGTCAGAAGAGCGCAAAGAAAAGCTGATCACCAGCGGGTGCTGCCTGGATATTCATCATGTCCGGGTATTGACTGATGCGGCGTTGAAAGTGAAAGCTAACAGCTTGACTAATAACTCTTAAGCCACCAATGCATGGCTAGTCACCGTTGCCAGATCCATTACCTATGAGACGGACGACTTGGAGCTACTACTCGTGGAAAACCGCTACATTTGTGACTCTTGTATTTTAATCATCACAAAGACCTTGCACAAGTTGCGAGGACCCGACTCTAGCATGTTGCTAGCCAGCTGCTTTCTCTATAGCTTTCTTAGACTGAAAGGAATAGCCCTCCAATTTCGTAGTCCTTTTGTCAAATGACAATAAAGTCCATGTATTCAACTGCACTTCTGTTTTTATTTGTACATCTACAGTTGATATTTTGTTACAGTCGTATACTCTCAGTTTCTAAGAACTTCATCTCAAGTTATGTCTGCATGTCACTATTTTTATGTTTTCCCAGGGAAAAAAAAACACATCGAAATTGCCATTTAGGTTGTCTTCTTAAATCGTACAGCCGTAGTTGCCATGGGAAAACTATGGCAGCGCAGTTCAAAGATGCATGAATCCCGACGTCAAGCACATAACACATAATGGACCAATTAACACTAACACATCGTGGTTGGATAATTTGGTGAGTTTGTTTTTGTCATTAGTTGGCACAAGAATCCATGTGGCATTTTGCATTACCCATTTCGGTGGCCACCAGAGTGTGTTGCAGTGACTTGGCACAGAATTACTCATGTTATGGGATTATGGTGCTATTCTATGAGGACACACAGTGGATTTATTCTCATTAATATTAGTAATATTGGTATTAATAATGTTATTATTATTTCTAAGGTTAGCATTAATTATTACAGTATTGTTATTGTTATTGTGATTTTTGATTAAGTACTAACATGCAAAAGGTCTCCGGTTCCAGACCTGGCGGAAACATTTTTTGGCCCCAGGAAGGATAGGCCCCCACAGGCTGTACTTGCCCAAGACACACCACAGAAAATGGTGCCCCTACCACCCTAGTGGTTAAGGGAACCACGAACATGTTTAAGGCCGCCCTTGGACCAGGCCGTTAACGTTCATCAGACCTTTAACCAGTCCATGGTACACAAAATGTCGGAATCACTCCTCTTAAGGACAAATGTGAAAAGTAAGTGTTCAATCTCATGCATTAGCGTTTTAAAGAAAAAATATGACCATTGTCAAAATGTTATACTTTATATAGTTATGCGTTTCGTGTAATACATCTTTAACACCGAGGCCATACATATTACTGAAGTTGTCCATATCAAATGTATTAATCATTTTTAAATTCAATTATTGTAGTTGCGTACAGGTCACACAATTTCTTCTTCCAAAATATTTTACCATTCATCCTCTCATCCACACAACTCACCAGTTTAATTTCGCCATTACCAACAATGGAACTGAACTCGCTCAGGTCCCTCATCAAACCATTGAGGACATCAGCGATACGTTTCCTCTGCTGACCGCTCACTTCCTGCATGCGCGATAACTCGGCCTCCAGTTCCATCAGACTTGCCTGGTTCAGACAGACAGTAATTGCATGTGTTTATTATGACAAATCATGACAAATATATACCTATAAATAATTAGACAAAAAAGGGCTATATTTATTTTACATTTTTACACTACCGGTATGTAAAAGTTGTCTGATACAACAAACCCAAGGGGACTGGGCAAGGAGTGGCTGAGTATTGCAACAGAACCGAAAGGCAGCGACATGTACAACTTCACAACCACCTTATCATACTGCTCTTTGAAAATGTACCATTTTCTGGGCCAGCTGGTCAGCCAGCAGCTGGTTTTGCAGACCCTTCTCCTCCACCTCCAGGCTCTTTTGGTCATAGTTGATGGCCAGCTCCTCCAGAGCCTGCAGCACCTCCTTCACCTCCGCCTTTGCACAGTCGCTTTCCACTTGCAGCCTGCCGAGCTCTGCCTGCACCTTGTCACCGTCCCCGCGCGACGATGCCAAAAGCTGCCGTAACAACAATACACATGGGAATGAAGACTTTGTGAAAGTTTGTGTTTGATTCTGCATGTTTTTTAGTTTGTGTTTACCTCATCCTGGTCCAGCATTTGGTGCTTCAGTTTCTCTACCAGTTGGCATTGCAGGTTGATCTCGTCATCCTGTAAGACACATCACACCTGGTGATAAGATTTCTCCTCCTCAGAGTGAATGTTCTCTGGAAAACTGTGTAAACAATTTTGAAGCCTACTTTATCATCCAGCTGCTTGTACAGTTTGCGGATCTCTTCTTCATATTTTTGGCGCTCCTCCTCAGAAATGCGCACCACAATGGAAGATGTGTCATTATCCAGGACTGGACGTTCTTCCACTGACTCGAAACGGTTAACAATTTCCGGTTGGGTCCTCTCTGTCTCTGGTACTTCCTCTCCTGGAAGAAGTGATGATGGCACTGAACCAATAGTGTTTTTCTTCCACTAAGAATATTCAATTGATTTGTCAAAAAAATGTCCTCACCATTCCTCCAGCGGTTCAGCTCAGCCTCCAACTTTTGGATGCTGTCCTTCAAAGTCTTGTTCTTTTCCTTCTCCTTCTCAAACTTCCTCTTCCATTGCTCAGCTGTTAGTTCCAAATTGATGGAGGCCGTGTTTCGAATAGTCTTAGCACTGTTTTGCATCATATGTCACACAGCAACAGGATTACACTTTAACATGTGAAAATGGATTAAGTGAAACATTTGAGGAATTATTTCACAGGGGTCCATACAGTACCGTTGTCCAAACATCAGTGTGGACTTAGTCTCTGCATCATTGTAGCTGGAGGGTGAGCAGCAAATGAACATGGTGGTGCGACAATTTCCGCCAAGAGAGTCCTGCAGGATGCGGGTCATTTTGCTGTCACGGTAGGGTACATGGCTTTTCTGTGGGGAAAGGAAAGGAGCAAAAAACATTTCATATGGGGCTGAAGCAAGAAAGGAGGTATACAATAACTTGTTGTTTGGGTGAAAACTCACAGTGCCCTCAGCCAATGCCGAGATAACATTTCCCAGGGCTGACAGAGACTTGTTGATGTTTTTGGCCTCATCTAGTACAGCTCCTGCAGCCCCCGTCTTGCTGACCTGGTTAACGCAGTGTATCATCTCATCAAATACAACACCGAGAACTTACAGGTTAAATCGATTTAAATATTTTTTAAGGACAAGGTTTATTAAGTTACTTAGTATAATGGCTTAGTTGTGTTACTGAGAATATAACCGAGACGAGAAGGTACAGCATAGTATAGGCTTCTCCTTCCTAATGTCACATGCAGTACTGAGCTAAGGGTAAAGTATCTACTATTATCCTGTTTTCTTGTGGATTCTTTGCTCACCTTCTCACTTCCCGCCAGGTCCACCAGGTAAAGTTTGCCACAGAGCTTCTGCTCAGTTTCCACATGCTCTTGCTTGATGTTGATCAGGAAGATGCTGTGGCTGCGAGAGCTGTGCTCATTCATGTCTACGAAAATACAGAAATAAAATATGTTGACACCCATGATCTGACTCTCAATCTCTGGTCCATACTCCCACCAAGTGAAAAAGACTCAACATTGAGAGATTTAATACAATAATACTCGGCACTAATTTTGTTGATTTTTTTGTATCTTTTGATAATGCATATATTTAATGGTCCATGTATAAATATATTTTATATCAAACAATACAAGTCCCATTGCATTAAGGAAAAGTGCTCATGCAGAAACTGCTAGGCAAGTGTTTGTAATGAAGACTTTTTATTAGCATAATTGTTGTTGGCAGTTTGATCGTCAGTGCAGATGGAACATTATTGAATTTGATATTGGTTATTGGAGAAAAGCCGGTTAGTTTTTGATCACTGTCATAATGCTCCTGGGCATCACATCAAACTCCTTATTTCCTTAAAAAGAACACTACTGCGCAGCTCTTTTCTTGATATGGACATTATCTCAAATGTATTGAGAAAATGTGCATGATAATAATGTTAAAAAATTAAAGGTTGTGAATAATCCTAATCCCATTGAAGTTAATTTAAAACACTAATACCACTCAACAGTATGTTTATAAATACTATTCAACATAAGATCCTAACACATTCAGGCTCAAGTTTGCCATCAATCTTCTTATATTACCTCAAGTCTTCAAAAGAAAAGAAAATACACTTTATTTTTATACATAATTATCTCATAACCCTGTGAGAGAGATGATCAGTCTTAAGCAGGGACCAAAAAGCATGCCTAATTTAAACATTGTCTTCATCCTGCTCTTCTGTTCAAAGTCAGCAAGGTTCAGATTTTTTGATAAACTGAGCCCTACTTGGTCAGACAGAAAGATTAGTGATGCAAATTAGTGTTAACCTCTTGGCTTGAGTCGCCAATCGGTCAATTATATATTATATCATAGCGTGTTTCATAACGTACGGTGACCAGAATCCTGTATATAAAAAAAAGATATATATCTCTTTTTATTTTAGTAAAAGAAAAATATCCGTAAAATAAAAAAGTAATATAATATCATGAATGGAGTGAAAAAAATAAACCCTTCCTGAAAGCCAGTGAGCCATAAATGCAGCAAGGTGACCTCATTATGCAGTGTTACGGCAACACCTATTCCCCAAAACAACGTTCAGGTTTCAGATTGCTGTCATTGCAGTGCAGTGAGTCAGCATGAGATAACCGCAATAAAGGGATCATTGATCCAAATGTCTTAGCTTGCTACACTCAAACAAATTATAATTACATAACAATGTGTCTGCGATGTAATGAAAGGATTACATTACCATGGCAACATGTTTTCCTCATCCAATCAACCGTCTAAGCCAGGGGTGGCGAACACGTGGCTCTAGAGCCGCATGCGGCTCTTGGCCAATAAGAATGGGGCTCTTTGCCTCATCATATTTTCTATATACTGCGGCTCTTTGCCTTGTTTCATGTTTAGTTTTTTTGTGTGTATTGAGGGTGGACACTTTCCTTGAAAACACAAGAACAATACTGTGTGTTATGGGAAATAATATGTTTTTAATTGTGTGTGTGTCTGTCTGTCATGGCAGGTCAGTGCGTGGTGTGGCTCTTTGACTCTCACAGTTAAAAATTTCGGCTCTTTGTGTCAAACATGTTCGCCACCCCTGGTCTAAGCATTCTAACACAAAAATACAATGTAATCCATATAGTACACACACACACACACACAAACCCTTCATTTCAGAGTTACAATAATTCGAGTCATTGTTTAGCTTTTTTATATCTACATGGTGTGGTTTGCAGAAATTTAGCCCAGGGCAAAGATTCTGTTAGTTAAATACCCCTTAAATACCCCTTGACTAGTGCTTTTCAAATTCAATGCTATAAAATGTAAATCAATAGTTAAATAAATATAGGATATTTGGTCAAATGTGTGTCACATTAAAAATGAGATGAAAGATCAGAAATATCTTTTTTTTCTTGTATTTTATCCTGTTTCCCCGAGCCCTCCTATATATTTCATTTGTTACCATAGTAAAAATCAAAGAAAACAATTTGATATTGCAAATAGCAGGTAAATTTGCCCATTTTCTGATTTTCTCTTTTAGGTTTTAGTTAAACAAAGATACACCTTTTTAAAATTTTATCTAAAAAAGATTTGTAAAATAAAGAAAAATAATCTTCATAAAAAGAAAAAATATGTGATTATTTTCTTTTATTAAAAGTTGTGTGTCAGAACCCACACAGACGGAGGACCCAGACGCGTAACATTTTCACACAAGCTTTATTTTACGGGATTGGGGCAGTCATGCGCGTGAACACAAATGCCAGGGATGCGGCGATCGCTGGGTGGAAGGAGTGAGACAGAGAAGTCAGAGGCAGACGAGATCGAGGCCGGATAGAACAGATGGGATCGATACGGGACACACGGGTAGATACAGGGCAGGACCGAAACTGGATACTGGGGAAAGATACTCTACAGGATGGGACAAACGATATCGATACCGGATACCTAAGACTGGAGCAAGATACCGGACAGGAGGAGACAGACGGCGTCGATACCAGATACTGGAGCAAGATACCGGACAGAATGAGACAGACAGGTTTGATACCGGATACTGGAGACTGGTGCAAGATACGGGACAGTACGAGACAGGTGGGATCGATATCGGAAACTGGAGACTGGAGCAAGATACCGGGTAGGAGGAGACAAAAGAGATCAAAATCGGATACTGGAGACTGGAGCAAGATACCAGACAGGATTAGACAGACAGGATCGATACCGGATACTAGAGACAGGAGCAAGATACCGGACAGAGTCAAAACACAAGTCTTGCAAGTGCAGAGGTTCGTTGACGGACTGACAAGGAGTGCATTGAGTTTAAATAAGAGGAAACCCAATCAGGCAACGAGCGGATGGGGCCAAGTGAGGACAATGGCCAACCGTGACATTGTGTTTGAAAAGAGACAACGTAAATGAGTGAAATAAGTAATGTTCTACCAATTGTACAATAGTTTCTGTTCTTTCTTGTTTGTTGCATAGTTTGATGGGAAACACGTTTTGGACCTATGATTTGTTTTATCATATACATTATTTTCAAATCTCAAGTACCTCTTAAAGTCTCTACGAGTACACCCAAGGGAACTAATACCCTGATTTGAGACCAACAGCAGTAAATTTTAAAAAGTCCCTTTTCATTTAAACCTGGAACTTTGAAGAAAAATACTCAGATTTATTTACTTCTTATTACTCATACGTATTCTCATCTCATCTCATTAGCTGCACCGCTTATCCTCAGTAGGGTCGCGGGGGTGCTGGAGCCCATCCCAGCAATCATCGGGCAGTGGGCAGGGGACACCCTGAACTGGTTGCCAGCCAATCGCAGGGCACACGGGGACAGACAACGCACCCGCTCATTTACACCTAGGGACAATTTGGACCGGCCAATTCACCTGAAATGCATGTTTTTGGAATGTGGGAGGAAACCAGAGTGCCCGGAGGAAACCCACGCAAGCACGGGGAGAACATACAAACTCCGCACAGGAAGTCTGGAGCTGGATTTGAACCTACTCAGGAGGTTCCCAAGACATGAACTGTGCCGCACATGCGCTAACCCCTCATACTTATTACTACAACTTATTACCAAGAATATTTAGATAATGTGTCTATGTTTTGGGGCGTGTAAGCTTTGGTGTCCAGGTTAATAAGTGATTCATCTTCCACATGGATGCAGTAAGGCATCTCGTACTCTCTCTGTAGGACCAAACAAGACACTTACTGGTAACAGCAACATGGCGATTAGATTTGCCCTCATCTATCACATCCATCACTTCATCGGGGCTGGAGACGAAGCGCTCAGTACAGCCCTGAGAATTCGAGAATATGTTTCACATTTAATGGATGATGGCAAGATGAGTCAGACACTCATGTACGCACCTTGACGTACGGCACACGGTTCTTATCCTCGTGAACAGACAAGTTGGTCTTTGTCACTGAATTGAACACATACAAATAAAGATGTAATACCAAATAAACTTCCCCTTTCACTGAATTCTTGTTCTAGGGACTTACCGTCCAGCAAATCACGGATCTTGTCCATGTAGATTTCGAAATATGAAACCTTTGAGAAAAATAAGGGAAATTCATGAGCAGTGTATCATGCATGTTTAGCAATGGTGTCAAACATAGAGCCCGCGGGCCGGGTCAGGCCCATCAACAGATTGAATTCGGCCCATGAGAATGCTGAGAGAAGCACAAGGGGAAAAAAGGGCCAAACAATGACATGGAGTTTTAAATATGATTGCTGGTCGTTGCCAAAGTCGGGCACCAAAACAGAAAAAAAACTGCCGGTGTCTTTCCTTTTTTTTTATCTCTCTCTTGCTTTCTCTTTCTCTTTCCTTCTTTTTTATATCTCTTTCACTGTCTTTCTCTTTCCTTCTTTTTTATTACTCTCTCGCTGTCTCTCTGTTTTCTTTTTTATCTCTTTCTTGCTGTCTCTTTCTCTTTCCTTCTTTTCTCTCTCTTTCAAAATCTTTCTGTTTTTCGTTTTCCCTTTTTCCTTTGTCTTTCTTTATACCTTTATTTCTGTCTCTCTTTCTTTTCATCTCTTTCTCTCACTTTTTACACTTTATTTTTCTCTTTCACACTCCATCTCTCTTTCAGTGTCAGTCTGTCTTTCTCTTACTCATTCTTTTTCCTCTTTATTTTCTCCCTCTTTCTCTCACTCTCTCTCTCTCTCTCACTATTTTTATCCCTCTCTCATTCTTTCTGTCTGTCTTTCTTTATCACTCTGTTTCTCTTTCTCACTCTCATTTGCTGTTTCTCCCTTTCTCTTTGTCTCTTTCTGACTCTCTCTTTCTTTTTGACACCCCTATATATATATATATATATATATATATATATATATATATATATATATATATATATATATATATATATATATATATATATATATATATACCATATATATGTATATATACATACCATATATATGTATATATATATATATATATATATATATATATATATATATATATATATATATATATATATATATACCATTTGTATATATATATACCATTTGTATATATATATATATATATATATATATATATATATATATATATATATATATATATATATATATATATATATATATATGTGTGTGTTTGTGTGTGTTTGTGTGTGTGTGTGTATGGGCCAGCACAAAATGAAAACATAAATTCAGCAGACAATTAAAGACATTTAAACCTTGATGTGGAATTCCAGATTTTCATCCATGGCAAAGATGTGGTTAAAGATGTCCTCCGCAATGCGAGGGATGATGCCCATCTGGTGTGGGTCATGCAGCTTACCCTGGAACAGTAAGTCATATCAGAAAATAATTAGTAAGCAGCGGCCGGAAACCACTCCCACCATATTCTATCACACTTCTGCCGAGCACAGAAGCAATAAAAATGAAGCAACCGTACCTCCATGGTGTGAGTCTTGCCAGATGATGTTTGTCCATATGCAAATATTGTGCCATTGTAGCCACCCAGCACATCTACAAAAGCATGACACGACAGGGAGATGTACAGATGCATTTGACTCATTTGAAATACTTCCACAATCTGCTGCCTACCTTTGACAATCTGCTTAGCACAGGTGTTGTACACTTGCTCCTGGGTTGTGTTGGTTGGAAACACGCGATCAAATGCATACGACTTGCCCTGTGAACATCAAACATGCACAATATCAAAGAGGCTATTGATTTGTATTTTCTCAGGTGTTAACACTTAGATTGTATATGATACAATATATTATATGATTTGGGATGGAGAGACCCCTCGCTACTTTCCCGCTTTGGTTATCGCTCGTTCACTAATTCACAGATATTGAATTTAATTACCGTATTTTCCGCACTATAAGGCGCACCGGGTTATAGGGCGCACCCCGAAAAAAAATAGTTTTTGTTCCTATATTTGACATACATAAGACGCACCGGATTATAAGGCGCTACAATGGGAACGTCGACAAATCAGTCAGATAGTTCAGTCAAACTTATTACCCCCTTAACATTCCCAAAGCTTGCAAAGAAGCAAATACGTGTCGTAGACACGTGCGGATGTGGTGTTATCCGAGAAATGCATCCCTGCCGAGATTTGCATCCCCTCGCTACTACAACCACTTTTACCTCGTTTTATCTCACTTTTAGGGAAGGTAATGGCGAACATATAACCAAAACCACTTTGTCTTGCATTTGTTGGGAATGTAATACAACTTAAACCATTCCATCTTTGTTTTTGTTGTGAATGTAATCGAACGGTAAATCCTCCCCCCCTCGCGTGAACGCGCATTCTGCTGCGCTTCCAACAAAAGCGATCGTATTCTATATAAAACGCTTATTAAAACAATAAAGCGAGCTAATTATAACAATTGGGAGATCCTAGTCTATATAACGCATTTATTTAAACAATAAAGTGCGATCGTATTCTACAAAATGCGTTTGTTAACGCGGATGAAAAAGTCACCAACGTCAATGCACGCTTCCAACAAAAGCCATCGCAGCAGAATGCGCTTTCATGCGAGGGGGTGGGGGGGTGGTGGTGTTGCGTAGGAGTCGGATTTGGGCACAACACCGGCTCGGGAGCTTTTATACCCGTGGTCCACACGAGAAAATGACGCAGAAATGACGCGATGAGGAAGCGGAACAGTCGCCGGCGTCTGTTTTGCGGGCATACCACCGATGAACAGCGGGTTGGCCAATTTTGCGCATTTTCTATCGCGGGCAACCACGGGCAAAAAAAAACCGCACAATTTTAGCCGTGATTCAGCCGCAAACGGCTGTGTGACCGGCCCCTTAGATTGTAATTTCAAATAAAAATGAAAAGCTCCTTTGTCATCTCAGAAAAAGAACAGAGTGATCAAAGTTGACCTTTTCAGACCGGTGAGGAATAAGTTGAGATTGGCGGTTATTATCTTTTTAAGTGGCCGGAAGATCAATTGGTGCAACACAAATACACTGAGAAGCTCACGATGTATTTCTGCTTGGATGTAAACTTCTAGCTTAATTTTTTTTTTTCAATGTGACAGGACGTCTTCTACTGGAGTCAACCTAGCACTATGTGATGTAGAATACGCAATTTACTGCAATTCTATAGCATTACAGAAAACAAATTGCAATGTTAGGCTAAACTGTAACAGCATTGTAACTGTTTGTATTTGAAAAACCTTGCCATTGTGCCTCCAATACACTGCTGCGTGCAGCGATGTATAGTGAAAGCTCGGTTCAACTTTAAAATTTATTTTTGCTCGTTCCAACTCAATGGACAAGTATTTATATTCAATCGTATAATCATTCTAAATAATACTATGTCATTATAAAATAATTATTTTTAAGTTATGACAGCAAATCAAAATTAGTGCTTGAACACTTTTAGATAACGAGCTAATAAACAAAACAGTGCAACCAATTTACACTATTTGACATACTTTTAGCCAGACTTTGATGGAATTGTAATCCTTTTAAGGGCAACCGGAAGTTTGCATCCTTACACGTAAATGCAGAAGTGATTTGTTAACAGAGTCCATTAGAAAACGTCTTTTTACTGCAATTTGTAAAACATATTCATCAAATTGATTCAATCCGACTATTAAAAGCGTTGGCAACGATTTAGATAATCGTTGAATCAGTCTCTCGGCCCATCAATTTAATGCAAAAAAAAAAAAAAAAAAAGGCACATGCTTGTAGTACCCACTTTGTCTGGTGGAGAGCGCCATAAGAGTGAATTTTGATGCGCCAGGCCACTTTAGAGCCAAATCCAAATTAATTTATAAAGCAAATTTCAGGTACCGAAATTCAACAAAAAAACGTTCAATGTAAAATAAGATGCAGACAATTTGGTTAGGAGTCATGGCAACCGTGACACACGGGCGGGGCCAATTGGGTGCCATGGCAACCGTGACAGGAAACATGCAAAATTGTATCAAATGTGCATGGAGGTTAATAATAATAATCCCCAAACTGAATTAAAACACGCTACTTCTACTCACTGAATAATAATAATAATAATAATGATAATACATCATAGTTATAACTGCATTTCTTGCATGCATTTAACACAGAAGTCATGTTAATAATGGTTCATGTATGGTTCTCAATATGTATCTTATTTGGTATTGTTGCACACACACAAAAACACAAATGGGCTGTCATCACACACAAGGAGCTATCCGTACCTATGCCTATCTATGGACTTCAGGATCTCGTTAGCCCACAGTAGCTTTGGTTATTAAATTTCAAAATAAATAACACTAAAAGCGCAAAGAAATCATAATAATTATATAAACGAATAAACAAAACACTGATTCGTAGAACGTGACAAACGCATGTATTACTAAACAATATTTCAGTTTTTGTAGATAACAATCTCATTAAAGTCCTTCACGATCCAATATCGTGATTCTACCCACCTCTACCTTACGTTGCCAGTGTTCTCGTTTGCCCGCGTCCCTGCGTCCGAGATGCATAATTTTTGCTGGGGACGCAACTTTTTTGACACCAAATTGTCATTATTACCCGATCACTTTTTTGTTTAACAAAGATTTACCGCACTCCAAACTTTTCGTCAGGCAGATCCGCCATTGTTGTTTTGGTCTCGCGCCGATCTCGGCAAACGAGATCTCGTTGCTTCGAGATGACGTCATTGTTTTGGTGGTTGTCGAGTAAAAGAGAAGTATGCCTCCGTAAAAACAGTTGGTATTAGGTGCAAATCAACAAAAAATTGGTAATTTCTTCAGTGTCAGTAATAAGTCGAAACATAATACAGAAAGTGGTAACAACGGCAATAATTCCGGCACGAAAAAACGGCGGAGAAATTTTTCAGAAGACCGCGAAGGCAACGAAAACACGTGTTTTGAAGCGAACGATTCGACGAAAGATAAACAAAAGAATACTCCTAGCAAGAAAAGGACTTTTCTGCCAAAATGGACTCAATTATATTCCTGGTTACGCTATGAGGAGGATGATAGTGGAGGTTACATGTTCTGTGATGCGTGCACCCAGCGTGAGAAAAAAACTGAATTGGATAAATCATTTCGCAATACGAACTTTCAGAAAAGCACATTGGATCGGCACAATGACGATGAAAACCACAAATTAGCTATGGAAATTCCGTTGCTGCAATTGGACCTTGAGAAGGCATTACAACTGTGGCGGGACAGCAAACCACGAAGAATATATGAAGTGAAAAATCTGAAGTGATTAAAACTGCATGAATATATAGAGTAATATTTCAGCAATATTATTTTGTATAATGTACAATATTTTTGTGAACTGAAAAATCTGAAGTGATAACTGTTTTGTATTACCAATTAAGTGTGATGATTAAAACTGAATGAATATATAGATTTATATATTCATTTATATATTTGTCGCCGATTTACAATTTCAACCTCGATAACACTAAATTTTGGGGACCCATAGAGCTCTGTTGGGACCAGTGTTCCCTCTAAGCTGCGCGCGTGCGCAATTGCACACTGCTCGCACATTCTCAGCGCACAAGAAAATCTAGCCAGCGCACAAAAATGAGGGCTCAAAATTACTAATTAAGAAGCGACTTAAGTCAGGGTTACAGTGCATAAAGGTAAAAATACCCGGGTTCCCCTGACGTTGTGTCCTAAATGCCGTATTTTGAAGTCAATGTCGAACAAAGTTGAAAAGTAAAGTTAGTAGAGTTTGTCGAGAACTGGCTTCTTTGGCTCAGCTCACTAAAGAGAACCGGCTCTTTCGGGTCCTAAACGGCTCTTCAGGTTGTTTTTGCTTCTTTAATCCCAACATGAACAAATATTATGTAAAACTATTCACAAAATGACTTAAAAGAAGGGGGGAATAGAACAAAAAAGAAAAAAATACCAAAATGAAAAAGTAGTGAAAAGCTGGGGAAAAAAACAAAAGGAAGAGAAAAAAAGAAGGAAAAATGTAGAAAAAGCCAGAAAAAAAGAAAAGAAAGAAATGTAGGAAAAAAGGTAAATGCAGAACAAAAAGAAAAAAGTAACAGCTCGGAAAAAATAAACACAATGAGACTTTTTGAAAAGCAATTTTTAAAAAAGTAGAAAAAAAAACACGGAAAAAGAAGAAAAAGTTTGTGTTGCATTCAAATAATTTCCAATTTTATCAAGTGAATCTTGTTGCCAACATTGTACTTCCACTAAAAATGTGATTGAGTACAGTTCTGTATCTTGCAACCGACTAAATAAGCCACCAAAAATGTTAATATTATGCGACAAAATATATCAGAAAAAAAAAAGAAATGGATATCTTGTGAAAGAATTGTAAGAACAAACGACGTTTGTAGGCCGTACAACCTTTGCAAAAGTACATGAGTCAATTCATTCAAAAGAGAAAAATAATTTTGCATTGCCGGAAACTCAGCAAAATGTAACTTGATGTCAAATTTTGGACATTGATAATTAATTATCTTGCCACACTTGGGATTATGGTTGCTCACTGTTGTTTCAAGCGTTGCTCACCGACTTTGTGTGAACGCTCAGACCCGTGGAAAATTAAAGGGAACATTGGTTGGGACCCATAGATTTTTGAGCATGCGAGTCCCCGGGACCCATCACTTTTCAGAGGTAAAATGAACACTGCGTTGCATTTTTGAAATCGTGAATGTTGAGCAAAACAGATTTGACTTATTTCACATATTTTACTAAAAATGTTGACGGAAAACTTAATTCCTGAAATGTGAGACGGATCCAGTCACATAAAGCACTTTTCTTCACATCGTTTAAATCATTCCTTTTCTGAACCGTTTATCCTTACTAGGGTCAACAGAGGTGCTGGAACCTATCCCAGCTGACATTAGACAGTAGACAGCCAACCATCGGGCACACAACGACATACAACCAGGCACACATGCATCCATACCTAGGGACAATTTGTAGTCACCAATCAACCTGATTTGCACTTTTTTAAATGTGGGAGGAAACCGGAGAAAATCCACTGGGTGAAAACTCCACACATGGAGGCTAGTAAGCTGGAATTAAACCCAGGCCCGCTGAACTATGAGGCAGAAGTGCTAACCAGTCACTGTGCCGATGTTTGAATCGTGCTCAGTACTACTATACTATTCGATAATTATACCACCCCGTACAAACCATTTGTCGGGATTGGTGACTCAGCACACACAAAAATGGGCAACTTCATCACATCATTCCCCAAAAGTAGCAGGTACACAATGCAGCTAAAGGGGGGAAAGGCGATCAAAGCCTATTGATTTAACAGCATGAAAAATAGAAAATACTGCTGGGAATTAAGACACTTGGGAGGAGTCACAACTGAGGAGGAGAACCAGGTCAATCACTAATGTACAGGCTACAGAATTATTGATCCTAAATGGAGATGTCACTTTCAGACTCTATTATTGCTTACTACAGTACAGCCTTCTGCGTTCTTAAAGGGTACGTGTGTGTGAACAAGCAAATAATTCAAAATGAAGTGATCGAACCAGCATATTTTTTCCTCACTTAATAATGAATTAGACCATTTAATTCAATGTTTCCAGAAATTAAAAAAAACAGTCCATTTGGAACCCCTTCAGTAGCGAAACAATACACAGAAGACAAAGAATAAATTATGTCAGAAATTATATTGTAAACTACAATTGAAATATAACAATGTGCCCTGCATTTCCTGTTTGGTGTCACTGAAATTTGATCCTAATTACAGTGGATGAAAAACAGACTACACCCAGGATTTGTTGTGTGTGAGTTGCAAACAAGTAATTCACATTTCACATTTACACTGAGTTCAAAGTGGACCCAGGCACCAAAGTCAAGTGGATTTCCTTAAATTATCTGTACAGAATTTGAATTGTTTTACTCTCGGCCGCCATTTCCTGGTTTATGTCCTCATTTCAGCCTCAGTCAGCTCGTTTTTTATGTGCGTGCAACTTTTTTAGACGTGCTTGTATACACTCTTCTTTTTCATCTTTGTTGGGTTTTAGGTTGGCGTTTGGACTCCAATTGAAGCAGGTCTTACTTATCTTACTATGACCATTTTAATGCTCCACTGACGATTAGAAATTTGAAAAATAAAAAACTGCAAGGACGAGCATGACGTCATTCCCTAGCACTTCCCCCACCCCTCATTCCTCCTATCTAATATGTCCTAACCGAACAGCACTGACTTGACTTGATTAATGAACTCTCAGTAAACAGCAAAAATGTCAAAATAATGCAATTCAATTCTTCTTCATTTTCCTCATGTTGAGGTTTTTGAGTTTTTCCTTGCCCTCGTGTAGGTTTTAGATCAGGGGATGGTGTAATATCAGTCTGTAGTATGCAATAGTCTGTGCAGCCCTCTGAGACTTCTTGTGATAAAGGGCTATACAAGTAAAGATGACTTGACTTGAAACATGACATTGCTAAAAGTAAGAGAAAAGCAGATAGGCGCAGTGGAAGTAGGCGCTCTTTGAACTCAGTTGGGCATTGTTAACACAAACTTAATAGATAACATATTTTCCTTTCAACTTTTTAAAGGGCATCCCTTAAAAACAATGTTGATCTGGTAGCCCCCCAAAAATATTCACACACACATAGTACATACCAAAAAAAATGCTCAAAGATAGAAAAACAAGAGCACACGTCTACACATGCGAAACTACTAAGTCTAATGCAATGGTGATGATTAATTGATGAAGGGCCCTGCGCTCACAGAAAAGGCGACTCCCTTTTGGCTATATGCGTTGATTTGATATGCTTACCGCGACGACGACGGTGTCATCTGCTTGGAACTTGGGTAAAAAGAGGTCCCCTCGAACAATTTCGGACTGATTGAGGGGACGAAAGCGACACAGCACTTTTATGTTGCATTCGGCTGGGACGTCGGCCATGGCGCAGATTGGATGAGGAGGATGAGGAGGAAGCTGGAGAAGATGCAGATAGCGGCCTTGACCAAAAACGTCGTGGAAAAGAAAGAAAGGACGAAGGGAGTGCCAACTGCTTCGTGTTTTCTTGTTCTGTTGCAGAAAATCTTGGCCTGTTGTTGTTTTGTCTTAGGCTATTTAAGCGTCAAATGGCAAAGAAGCTAGGCGCCGTTTCCGTGTCGCATTGAGCGGGTACAACGCTAATTATTCATCGACAAACGCCTGGTTTACGTCATTAAAAGAACATATTAAAATGTGGCCTCCGCTTCTCCAGAAGAGATGTTATATGTCGTGTCGCTGCCCTTTTTTCTCTTTTTAGGCGCGTTCAGGCCAGTTGAAGGTGAGCGATGCTGTTGGAAGGGCAGGGAGGTACTCGGCTATTTCAACGCCCCCTGTCGGCAGAGTCCGTGAAGGGCGTGGCCTGCATCCGCGTGAAATTGGTACCCTTCGTTTATGCCTATTACATTCGAGCACGTCAACATCAGCGCCATATTGGATGTGGAAAAACAACAAAAAAAAAATTTTATTAAACCAACGAAACTGAAAGCTCACGTGAGACAGAGAAATGTAATCAACAATCTGTATATTTTTATAGCATACACAAAATGTCTGTGAGCATTGCCTGGAACCACAAAGAGCAACATCAGTCCTACCCGTCAATTTCAGCCAATTACTTCCCTTATTAATCACTGCAATCCCCTTTAAGCGATAATAAACTCTACACACACATCACTACACCTATTTACTCACAGCAAAAGAGATTACATAGAATAAGAGAAAATATAATTTGTGTAAACAAGTTTATCTTATTTCTAAAATAATCAACATGAACAATTATTACAGTATATTTATTAAATATTTTTCCATTTGAAGTAAAATTAGTGTTTAGTGGTATACTTAGTAGTGCAGGAATCTGGTGACTATATCTGATCTTACTCTGTGACAAAAACAGTCACCATTTAATTCTGTTATACTTGTATCATGCCAATAAAGGGCATACATTCTTTTATAAAATAAATCTTAATCGATGATAACTTTTACAATTGTACCGCGGCAAAATTAGCAACTTACAATGATATGTATCAGCACGGCAGTGCAGTGGTTAGCGCTTGTGCGGCACAGTTCATGTCATGGGAACCTCCTGCGTGGGTTCTAATCCAGCTCCAGACTTCCTGTGCGGAGTTTGTATGTTCTCCCCGTGCTTGCGTGGGTTTCCTCCGGGCACTCTGGTTTCCTCCCACGTTCCAAAAACATGCATTTCAGGTGAATTGGCCGGTCCAAATTGTCCCTAGGTGTGAATAGGCGAATGAGTTGTCTGTCCCTGTGTGCCCTGCGATTGGCTGGCAACCAGTTCAGGGTGTCCCCTGCCCACTGCCCGGAGATGGCTGGGATGGGCTCCAGCCCCCCCGCGACCCTAATGAGGATAAGCGATACGGCTAATAAGATGAGATGAGACAATGATATGTCATCTTATACCAGTGACCGAGACTATCCGGATTCGAATCGAAAAAGGCAAGACGAGATTGGTTTGACGACAGCAAAAAAATTCCCTTACAAAAACTGCACATGCAAACCCCACACACGAAGGTTTGATCCCATGACCTCGGAACTGTGCCGCAGAGGCGCTAACCACACAACTGCCGTGCCACCCCACGATGAATGTCATGCAGTTCATTATCGAAACAAAATGTTAATTGACACTGATGTCGATATTCATAGGTTTAAAGGCTGCAAATAATGTTTGGTGATCTCATGATGAGACATTATATTGCATCGTTCACATGCATAAAAATGGTAAGCATTCGTTCCGGGAGCAAATCTGCCACGTCCAATATGGTGGTTTTGTTGCTGTAACAAAAGCACCTGCTCAAGGTAACATCGACATACATGTCTATAGCAGTATCCATCGCGTCACTATAACAGCTCAGCTGGGTATCAGCGTCATTCCTCACGCAACAGCTGCAGAATCTCTTCATCCTACAGTAAACGTCAACAACATGACTGCTAGGCAGGATGATGCAGCAACTTGTCATTGCATATTAGTGTCAATAAATTTGTTCAAACCAAAAAAAAATATATACGGCATCCACGATACACCCAGGTGACAACCCAAAATGATGAAAGAGCCAGATTGGAATAAAATAGAAAACCAGCAAAACTGTTTGGAGCCGCAAATTTTATATATATATATATATATATATATATATATATATATATATATATATATATATATACCATTTATTGCAGCCTGTTACCACTTGTACCACTTCTCAAGGTTTCTTGTTTTCTTCATGCTGAGGACTTCAGTTTTTCCTTGCCCGCATGTTGGTATAAGATCAGGGGGGGGGGTGTAATTGTAACCTGTGCAGTCCTTACATTTTGTGATTAAGGGCTACACCAATAAATGTGACTTGACTTTCAATTTATTGGTAGCATTTGGTGATATTTCTAAATACAAGCTATACATTTCTAAAAGGGAAGTTTTTCCCCAGTTAATCAGGTGGCCAGGGAGATGTCGCATAATCTAATACCTTTAAAGATTGCTCTCGATAGTATGAGATACCTGAGTGTTCTCATTACACATTCCGTACGCACCCAAAGCAAAAATTGTTTTGTAACTCTAATATTTGCAGTTAAATCAGACCTACAAGGACGGAGGGTAGGTAAAAATGGACCAGTTACCCAGGTACTTACAGTATATCTATTCTAATGGCTCCCAATATTTCTTCCGAAACCCTTTCCTTTTTCAAGCTTTAGGTTAAAATAAGGGCGGCACGGCGGCACACTAGTTGGCGAGTGTGTGGCACAGTTCTGAGGCCATAAGATCGAACTTCCTGTGTGGCGTTTGCATGTTCTCCCCGTGCTTGCGTGGGTTTCCTCCGGGCACTCCAGTTTCCTCCCACATTCCAAAAACATGCATGTCAGTTTAATTGTCCAGTCCCTAGGTGTGAATGAGTGAGTGAATCGTCTGTCTCTGTGTGCCCTGCCACTGGCTGGCAACCAGTCTGGGGTGTCCCCTGCCCGCTGCCAGAGGATAGCTGTGATGGGCTCCAACACCCCCGCGACCCTACTGAGGATAAGCGGTGCAGATAATGGATGGATGGAATCATAACCAACTAAAGGCAAGTTGAAACAAATATTAAATTAAGTCATCATCATTGTGAAAAATGTGACACATACAGTAGAGGCGAATCATTGCACTCTCAAATAATTAATCTGTAGTTCAGGGGAGTACCTTGACTGTGCCATAGATCTTAAAATACCAATCACATTTTAAATTGACTTGAATGTGGCTATTACATTTGTTCAAACATGTGTTTGTACCACTTGACCTGAGATGAAGAAAAAAATCAACCTCGAGTTCTGTAAATAGTTTTATTAAATAAAAAAAACACCTCCTGTATGAAAAAGGAAGCTACAGTCCACAATTTATTCAACATTTTTAAACATAAGTATTGAAATCCCAGGGGGTAAAATGAGAAAAATAATCCCAGAAAAATTCACAACTGCCTGCGGTCATCTTTTCTCTAAACAATATAAAATCATAAAACACATAGCTGTACATATATACATATCTCCAAGTGTATAGAAATTGCATAATTAGCGTTTTTTTGTGTGTGTGTGTGTTAAATACAGCTAGAGATGCCAGTATTTTTTTTTAATAAAGGGCAGTATAAGGATGTCAGTCCATAATTTACTTTTAGAAAAATTCAAATTAACAGAAGAATACCACAACTCCTGTTTATTAGGAACCCTCCATTGTTTGTTCATGATAAACAAGTATGCGTAGTGAATAGAAAAGAAAACTATGAATTAAAAAAAATAAAAAAAATCACACATCCTTCAAACAGCCCCTTTTGAAAGCTTAGTGCTTTCAAAGAATCGTGCCTTTATTTAAATTAGGGTCTCTTCTGTTACATGACCAGAATTCCAATGAAACCACCGGTGAGTGAGGGGCTCAGCAATTGCAAAGTTGTCCTACACAACATATTAAAAAAAGACATACATACATAAAACATACACTTTCCACAGAGATCATGGTTCAAGTAGATGTGCTTCATTGTGCCTCACAGTAACACAAATCTGAAAACAGTACTTGTTTTTGTGTGTGTGTGTGTGTGTGTGTGTGTGACACTGATATGAAGAGAACTGTGATCACATCAACACAATTTTTGCGTGAGCTACAACTTTTTCTGTTAAGTTTCTAGTAAATAATTTATCCCCCATACTAGAGCTCGTCCTATGCTTTGTTATTCATCGATTTCCAAGACCTTTGTTAACAACAGAGATATTAGTGCAGTTGGTTAAGAAGGATGAAAAACAACAACAAAAAACAGGTGGTGTGGGTAGGAGAAAGATGGAGCATACATGTTCTGTGCCTAATCAAATAACAGGAAACATTCAGTGCTTTTCAAAATAATAACAGTGCACTGTGACTAACCAGAATATTTTAGGAATTAGTATAGGTTTTACAGGACTGTCTCAGAAAATTAGAATATTGTGATAAAGTTCTTTATTTTCTATAATGCAATTAAAAAAACAAAAATGTCATACATTCTGGATTCATTACACATCAACTGAACTATTTCAAGCCTTTTATTATTTGAATATTGATGATTTTGGCTTACAGCTGAAAAAAACTCAAAAATCCTATCTCAAAATATTAGAATACTTCCTCAGACCAAGTAAAAAATAGTTTTATAACAGCAAAACTAAATCAAACATTTGAAAATGTCCATTGATGCACTCAGTACTTGGTTGGGAATCCTTTTGCACGGATTACTGCATCAATCCGGCGTGGCATGGAGGCAATCGGCCTGTGGCATTGCTGAGGTGTTATTGATGCCCAGGATGCTTCGATAGCGGCCTTCAGCTCATTTGCATTTGTAGGTCTGGTGTCTTTCATCTTCTTCTTAACTATACCCCACAAATTCTCGATGGGGTTCAGGTCAGGGGAATTAGCAGGCCAATCAAGGACAGTGATGCCATGGTCAGTGCACCAGTTACTGGTGGTTTTGGCACTGTGGGCAGGTGCCAGATCATGCTGGAAAATGAAATCCTCATCTCCATAGAGCTTTTCAGCAGATGGAAGCATGTAGTGCTCTAAAATCTCTTGGTACACAGTTGCATTTACTCTGGACTTGATGAAACACAGTGGACCAACACCAGCAGCTGACATGGCTCCCCAAACCATTGCTGACTGTGGGAACTTCACACTGGATTTCAAGCAACTTGGATTTTGCTCCTCTCCAGCCTTTCTCCAGACTCTGGCGCCTTGACTTTCAAATGAAATGCAAAACTTGCTTTCGTCTGAAAAGAGGACTTTGGACCACTCTGCAACTGTCCAGTGCTTCTTCTCCATAGCCCAAGTCAGACGCTTCTTCCGTTGTCTTGAGTTCAGAAGTGGCTTGACCACGGGAATACGGCTATTGTAGCCCATTTCCCGGACACGTCTGTGAACTGTGGCTTTTGATACCTGGACTCCAGCTTCAGCCCATTGTCTTTGAAGCTCCCCCAAATTCTGGAAGCGGCTCTTCTTCACAATTTTGTTAAGGCTGCGGTCATCTCTCTTGGTTGTGCAGCGTTTCCGGCCACATTTTTCCCTTCCAACAGACTTTTTGTGGATATGCTTTGAAACTGCACTCTGTGAACAGCCTGCTCTTTGAGAAATTTATTTTTGTGTCTTACCCTCCTGATGGAGGGTATCAATGATGGTCCCCTGGACAGCAGTCAGATTAGCAGTCTTCCCCATACTTGTGATTTAGTTTACTGAACCAAGCTGAGTGTTTTTAAGGCTCAGGAAACCCTCGCAAGGTGTTTCGAGTTAATTAGATGATTCAGGTGATTAGTTGAATAGCCTACTTGTATACTTTTTCATGATATTCTAATATTTTGAGATAGGATTTTTTAGTTTTCTTAAGCTGTAAGCCAAATTCAGCAATATTAAAATAATAAAAGGCTTGAAATAGTTCAGTTGATGTGTAATGAATCCAGAATGTATGACATTTTTGTTTTTTTAATTGCATTACAGAAAATAAAGAACTTTATCACAATATTCTAATTTTCTGAGACAGTCCTGTATTGTTACAAGCCGAACAAGTAATAATAGGCATGTTCTGAAGGCTGTGCCATTGAGCAAACAGTTCAAAGCGGTGTGTTAAAAAATAGTGTCTGAAGCTGACTGGACAAACTCAACACTATTTTGTATTTCCAAAAAAGATTTAGCAATCGAAAATAGTTGCATGACCACAGTCTTTTTACAACTGCTTCTGTGTGGCATAGAATCAACCAACTTGTGGCACCTTTTAGTTGTTATTTCACTCCATGATTGCTTAACAACATTCCACAATGCAATGACATTTCTTGTTTACTTCACAAACAGCATTTTTGATATCACCCCAAAAGTTCTCGATTGAATCGAGATCTGGGGATTGGGCCGGCTACTCTAACATTTTATTGGTTTGGGACCAATACTTTGCTCGTCTACTGGTGTGTTTGGGGTCATTTTCTTGTTGAAACACCCATTTTAAGGGCATGTCTACTTCAGCACAAGTCAATATAACCTCTTCAAGTATCTTGACATACACAAACTGATCCGTGATATACGATACATGGGCCCAACAGCAGAGTAGGGGAAACATGCCAAGACCAGCATACTTGCACCACCATGCTTCACTGTCTTCAATATGTACGGAGGTTTGAAAACAGAGTTTTGGGGTCATCTCTTACACAGTCTGTGGCCCCTGGAGGTAAAAAGGATAATTTTACTTCCATCAGTCCATAAAATGTTCCTCCCCTTTTCCTTAGGCCAGTTAATGTGTTATCTGGCTAATTTTAAACTCCTCTGCACATGTGTTTTGTTTTTAAAAGAGGGACTTTGCGTGGGATTTTTTAAAGGAAATTTGCTTCACACGGAGGTCTTCTCTCACAGCACTTACAGGTAACTGCAGACTGTTTAACCGTCCTGGAGCTGATCATTGGATGAGCCTTTGCCATTCTGGTTATTTTCCGGTCCATTTTAATAGTTGTCTTCCGTTATCTTCCACATGTCTCTGGTTTTTCTACCCAGAGACCCATTATTAGACATCATTTTAGCTGAACAGCAAACACTTTTTTTGCACCTTTTTATAGGTTCTTCCCTCTCTAATCAAGTATCAAATAATGTCGTCGTTCAAAGCAGTGTCTTGAATGACCCATTTTCCTTAAGTGCATGTTCATTATCCTTGAATAGGCGCCACCCGATTCACATCAGTTTTTTTTTTCCTTCCCAAAAATTGATTAACTAAGAGATTGGTTGCCACATTGCTATTTTTTTAACACACCCTTTTAAACTATTTTCCCAACACACCCTTTTAAACTATTTTCCCATTTCCACAGTCTTCGGAGAGTGCCCATTATGAATGCTGGGTCTTGTTTGTTTTCGTATAATTCACTGCACCGAATGCTAACCTGTCTGGCATGTAACGATAAAAAATATCCTAAAAAAAGAGAGATATAGTCATATTGCACTGCTATTATTTTGAACAGCACTGTATGTGAATGGTGAACAGCTGAGATTGACTGATCACTGCCTTAGAGACCTTGCCCCTCGCCTCCTTCTGCCTCGAATTGTAGTATCAGGATTTAACATGGCCGTCTGAAACAAGACGGAAAAAAATGTATTCAAAGTTAAAAAACCAAAATACAAATTACAGAGAATTCTGGAATACAAGCCTCCACTATTTTTATACATTTTAAACACTGCAGCTTTATTTTTTCACGGTGCACTTTTAACACAGATTACCCAGCTGTGGTACCTGTTGGGGCCTAACGTCACAAAGTAACAGGTTGTGCAGATATTAAGACACTCGTTTGTTGACTTTTCCTCAGCTTTAAAATTTTATTAACTACTGCAGCAGTCAATATTAATTGAATAAGGAATTTCTATGTATGCAAGAGTGGGAAAAAAAAACAAACATTAGGAATACTCAAGGTACTGTACAGACTAAAATTCAGAAGTCCATAGAATCACAACAGCCTGCGAAATGCTGAGCCATACGACTGATCGTACACGGATTTCCAAATTCTAAAACATGCAAAAGGAAATAGTATACTGTTTTTGCATAAAATTTATAAATATCTCTTCAGTATATTCTAATTATTTCCATTTTGAAGACAGCATGTCTCGTCTTTGTCATCCTGAGATGTGACATCATCGGAGGAACACCAGCACCCTAGCAGGCCAGTAACCATACTCGTTTACCTGTTACTTAGTCTAAGAGGTTACGAGTGTTAATGCCAAGTTTTGGTGTTTTTGTGTTGAGAACAAAACAGGAAGCCTTCGGCATCCCCGACGCAAACTGGGAGCTACCTGGACAATAATAGACCAACAGCGACACACGAGGCGAAAATCAAACATAAAGCCACAATTGCTTACCTAAAACGAAGGAAAAGCAAAGAAGGAACACTCGCTTTCTCGCCGCAAGTAAACCCCACAAAGCTGTTGGAGGTCAAAGCACGCAACTTGGGAAAAACAAGGCCCCCAGTGTAGGCAAAGTTCAAAATTATGTAAGCAAAAATGATCTGTATGCAATCGCTTTAAACAATTGCCTTCTGTTTTGGAGCTGCCTCACATGTTGTGTTAACAGGATTCGCCATGTTAAAAGTGACGTGTTCCTTCAATGACATCACAGCTACAGAGAAAGAGCTGGATCGGTCAACTTTGAGACTCACTTTTTCAAGTCTCCCGGTGCATGGAATTTATTTGCAACATATCTGCAAAATTGTGGGTAGGAACACTGCATGTTCTGTGCCTAACTAAAAAAAGAGGTATTTTTGAATACCTTTACGCATTCCTTGCACACATGACAAAGTGTTGGTAGTATGAGCACAATTTTCTGTTGTGTGTATTGGACAAGTACAACCTAGTGGCGCCCATCCCTCTCCAGGCCAACATATGTTTCGACCTGTCACATATTAGGCAAAATATACCCAATAATTGGTTACCTGTTGCTACAATATTCAATCAGCCGACATTACTTGATAGAAAGATTCCAAGCATTTCTGTGGAATTATATTTTTTTGTAGGAGTAGCAATACTTGGTCTCCTCTCTATCGCTCATGTGCGAAAGGGATGGGGAAGCTTAAGATCAGTTGCAAGTTTCAACTTGTCACAGGTTGGTGCGATTGTGTGGGCTCCTGAATTTAAGTCAGGACAGTAATTGAGTTTTGTTATGGAAATGTTTTCTTGCACTCCAGAGTATATGTTAATGCCAATTTAATAATAAATTGTAATATTGACTGCTTCTCTAGTTTTTTTTGCTAGTAGATTGACAGCTGCTGACACAGACCACAAACACGTGTCTTAATCGTGGCAAAATGTGTTACTTTTTTGTACTAGACATTTCTCGCTAATTTTATAGGTACAAAATGGACAAAAATAAGTTTGGCTGAAAATCCGGTCTGTTTGTGCAAAAAGTAAGTTGCATTTCTTCTTAAATTTGCACATGCGGCTTTTAACCAGGTGGGTTCTTAGACAAGAATTTACAGTAAATCCAGGTTGGTTGTCACAAAAGATATCACAAACCAAATTGCAAATTTTCCCCTTTGAATTTGGCCCTATGGTAAACCAGCACATCAACGTTCAGTTTCTGAAGAATTTGCCATGTATAGTACATGTGAATAAAGAGCACGGCAACGAGTGGTGACAATACCCCAGCTCACAAGACCCTGAGTATCTCACAGTTCCTGGTCAAAAAGAGAATGGGCACATTGGAGCAATCTTCCAACTCACCTGACCTGGCAGCAAGGGACATTTTTCCTCTTTCCCAATAAAAAGTTGGTCATCCACGCGTTTTGAAGAAGCAGACAACATCAAGATGGCAATGACGGCAGAAGTGCGGGAGATGCCTGAAGAATCCTTTGAGTAGTGAAGGAAGATGTGGTAGAGAGTGCCAGGAAGTGCCAGGAGAGTGCCGTACACTAGCATGATTACTAGAAGAACTTGAAGTTTGAATTTGAAATCTTTTGTGACACCAGTCCTAGAATCTTTCTGAAACATCTCATATAGTACTTCATAAAACTAAAATCAAGGAATTGTTTATGCGACGAATTCCTTTAATTCATGACATTGGTAAAATATATTGTTTCTTGAAGGTTAGGGTTAGGCTAACATTGACCTTTAATAAGGCAACACCTTCATCCCAATATATTAATCACTTGTGCTGCAACCAGTTCCATCGAAAAATGAGTTATACCGTAGCAGCCTTTGTTTCTTCGAGTGCTCCTGTAGCATCCATGTCTCTGAAGTCTTCCAACACATTCTGCAGCCTGATGCAGAAATTATGAAACAGTAAAACGTTAACATGAAAGATGGTTTAGGGAAATGGAACCAAAAGTAGAACTCTCTTTACAACGCAGCTTACGTTTGTTTTCTTTTCCTCCCGCGACGAGTTAGAGACACAGTTGCTGATTGTTCCTTGGTGACAAAGAAAAGAAGAAAAAAGCTTAACGCCGAATTGTGTAGTGGCACCATCCAGTGGCTCATTTTTAGTACACTTGGGTGAGTTTTGGAGCAATCGGAGACCAACTTTGATAGAAAAAATGTAAATGCCTACATTTGTGAATAGTCATCCATTAAGAGAGTCTCATTGTTTCAGTAATTTATATACACCATTACGAGCAGCGAACATTTTCTGTGACAGCAGTCAGCAGCCACCGGGCCGCAGACCGGTACTAGGCCCTGGGTGGTTTTCTATTTAACCCATTTTTTGTTTTAGTGACACTGCTTTGTTTCAGACAGAGCTTTAATAGGGTCTTTGAGGTGGGTAGGTTTTAATTAAAATCAGTGTGGTTTGTATTGGCGGGCGCAATTGCCTGTCAGCCGTACAACTGTCACATTGGAAACAAAGATTTCCACCTGCCAAAAATAATGTAGTATGCATTAAATTAAACTTTTGCGCTTATAGCCAATCGGCAAGGAGAGCGGTCAAGTATGTCACGGTAGTTTGTAAACAAACTGAAAAAACTTTGGCATTGGGAGTTTGAGGATGCATGGATCCCCAAGTCAAAAACATGACATAGTTACCACATAACATCAACAAGGTTTTCGGGAGGTTGGTTTATTTGGTCAGTTTGTATTTTTAAAAGAATGAATTTGATTTTTGTGTGATGTTACAAGGACATCAAAATGTTCCACATGTTTACGCAGTGGATTTCCGCCGTTTATTCTAACTTATTTTATTATTATAATTGCTAAAATTGTTGTTATTATCATTTTAGAAAATGTACAAACATGTTAAATGCTACCCTTGGACCAGGCTGTGAAAATATTGTCAGAGAATGTAACGGTCCATTACACAGAAAAGGTTGAGGAGCACTGTTCTATAACACATAGTGTATTTGGTGAAGTATGGAAGTTGAGCATGAAAATTATGTAGCTATTTTGAAAGAGCAAAGGCAACACTTACCCTTCCCTGTTCACTGTGGAGCATAGTGCTTGTTGTATTGTCACAAGGCCTCCCACTGCAACCATCCCTGGGACTCAGATAACTCACTTGTCTTTCTATCCCAGTACAGTCAGTTTTAGCTTCCTCCAAGTAAATGGATGGCAAAGGGGGCTCTGGATGGGTCTGTCCTTCAACCATAACCGCTTTTCTTTGTAAAGGTGATACTGCCACATCCTCAATGGGTTTTGGAGTACCCTGGGCAGGTGAATGTGCTGCTGCTTCCAAGCTGAGGCGTGACAAGTCTGGATTTCGCAGGGAGCAAGCCCGGCGCGGGCTCAGGGAGACTGGTGCACTTGCCTGGTGCTGACTTTGGACAGGAGTGGAAAAAGTGTGGTGTTCCATTGGGAATGTGACAGGTGGTAAGGCACAGAAAGGTGACGTCGGGTCAGAAGGCCCAGAGTGGATCCCATCTTCCTGCTCTTTAGCGTTAATTTGAAGGAAGGAGGTATAAATTGTATCCATGAAAGAGGTATAGGGGTCGATCACCGGTTTACCGTCAAATACTCGCTGTGGCGGTTGCCTCTGTTCTTGAGAAGGCGTTGGAGCAGGACTAGCAACCTTCCCAGGAGAAACCTGAGCAGCTGGGATTTCAATATGGGGAGCGGGGCTCCCTGTATCCAGACATGAATCAGACTTCTCTGCCACAGAGGACGGTGCCAGATTTAGCTATGGGGAGAAATCAATAATAGAAATTAAAATTAAACACGTTACCCAATCTGTAAAGTGGACATACCAAATACACTTTTACTTGTGATTGCTTTCAAGACAGACCTAAATTAGAAGCTCTACTTCTGAGCATATTTGACACCCCAGACAAGACAGTTGCTGACAATATGTGGCAATTACTGTATTTCCTAGACTACAAGGCGCACCCAAAAAAACCAAATTGGCCAGAAATTTGAACGTGTGCCTCATAATCCAGTGTTCCTTATATGCAGACAAAATTAGAAATTCATTACCATATTCGCAAATTTATTGATCAGTCTACCGCTGACCACTATGGCATAACATTGGTAGCAACCGGGATCGAACCAAATAGGAAGGATAAGGGACATGAATGATTGTTGACATTTACATGTCTTTATATCAACAGAAATCGAACCCGGATGGTAGCGGGGCAAATGCCAGACCCTATCCACTAGACAACTAGATACTATGTTTTAGTGCTCCCCAACCTTTTCTGCACACGGACTGGTTAAACGTCTGACAATATTCTCATGGTTAAGCCCAAATATACCATCAACAATTTGATACTCTGACTGAAAACAGTGTGATGAGATAACGCCTAACGTCTTTTTGTGTGCCGTCTGTATCCCTAGTCGTCTAGTGGCTATGATCCAGTGTGCTCCACGCCACGATCCAGGTTCGATTCCTGTTGCGACCAATGCTATGCATTGTGATCAATTATATATTTTGACTAATTAATCAACACACAAATACGGTACTCTTTTTTTATTTGTTGTGCAATCCTAGCCCTTACTCTAGTAGTAATTCAATTCAATTTGTAGTAAGGTGCGGTTAAATATTGAGAAAATAGAGTACTTACGTGAATGTTGTTGAGCAAGTTAATGGTCCCATCAGGACCTTGCAGAAGAGGCATGCTCATAGATGAAGTCTGGACTGAGGGTAGGAGGATGGAACTAGCTCCAATGCCAACCATATTATGGAGCCCAGCTATACCAGACACATCGCCTACAAAGCCACAGTCCATAAATACCATATTAAGAAAATGTTAGGACACATTAATGTTAAAAATATGTATTTTTGTAACTTCAGACTATGGACAAGCTTACCCAACACAGAATGGTTAAGCAAAGTGGGAAGTAATTGCTGGAGAATGGGGTTTTCCTTCCCTTGGAGAGATAGGGGGATAAGCGTGTCCACAACAGCATCAGACAGTTCCTGTTAGAATAAAATCCATTACTCATCTATGTTTGTTCCACGTCGGTACTTGCGATTTTGTTCTTTTCTTTTGCTATGCAAATTTGTTTTCACGGATACATCATGGACTTGTGTTTGGAAAGATTATCATAGTTCAGATTTCAAGGTTCTTGGTGACCGCAAGTGTTTCTGTTTGCTCGATGATAACTTTCTGTTTCATGTTGCAGAGGTTTGCACAAGTTTTATTGGGTTGTGACATGATTGAAATGTATGGCTGTGGAAATATATTCAATAAGTCAAATAGTCCATTTTAATGGAATCATGAGAGAAATAAGTCTTATTTATAACCTTTATATGATTGCATGAACAATATTATGTACTTAAGATATTTTTTTTAATTTAGGCTTTAATTCCTAATTATTACTAATGCTCATTTATTTCCTACATATTATAGCATTTGTAACAAGTTGTCACCTACAGTGCATCCGGAAAGTATTCACAGAGCTTCACTTTTTCCACATTTTGTTATGTTACAGCCTCATTCCAAATTGTATTAATTTAATCTCTTATCTCAAAATTCTACACAAAATACTCCATTACGACAATGTGAAAACGTTTTTTTTTTTTACTTTTTTGAATTTATTAAAAAAACGAAGGAAATCACATTTACATAAGTATTCACAGCCTTTGCTTAATACTTTGTTGATCCACCTTTGGCAGCAAATACAGCCTCAAGTCTTTTTGAATATGATCCCACAAGTTTAGCACACCTATCAGGTTGGATGGGAGACGTTTGTGCACAGCCATTTTCAGATCTCTCCAGAGATGTTCGATCAGATTCAAGTCTGGACTCTGGCTGGGCCACTCCAGGACATTCATGGAGTGGTTCTGAAGCCAATCTTCTGAGATCTTGGCTGTGTGCTTTGGGTCGTTGTCCTGCTGAAAAATGAACCTTCGCCCCAGCCTGAGGTCAAGAGCGCTCTGGAGCAGGTTTTCATCCAGGATATCTCTATGCATTCATTTTTCCTTCTATCCTGACTAGTCTGCCAGTTCCTGCTTCTGAAAAACATCCCCACAGCATGATGCTGCCACCACCATGCTTCACTGTAGGGATGGTATTGGCCTGGTGATGAGCGGTGCCTTGTTTCCTCCAAACATGGCGCCTGGCATTCACACCAAATAGTTCAATCTTTGTCTCATCAGACCAGAGAATTTTGTTTCTCATGGTCGGAGAGTCATTCAGGTGCTTTTGGGCAAATTCCAGACGGGCTTCCATGTTCCTTTTACTAGGGAGTAGCTTTCGTCCTCCCGCTCTACCATACAGGCCTGATTAGTGGATTGCTGCAGAGATCGTTGTCCTTCTGGAAGGCTCTCCTCTCACCACAGAGGAACGCTGGAGCTCTGACAGAGTGACCATCGGGTTCTTGGTCACCTCCCTGACTAAGGCCCTTCTTCCCCGATTGCTCAGTTTAGAAGGCCGGCCAGCTCTAGGCAGAGTCCTGGTGGTTCCAAATGTCTTCCATTTACGAATAATGGAGGCCACTGTGCTCATTGGGACCTTCAAAGCAGCAGAAATTTTTCTGTATCCTTCCCCAGATTTGTGCCTCAAGACAATTCTGTCTCACTGGTCTACAGACAGTTCTTTTAAATTCATGCTTGGTGTTTGTGCTCTGACATAAACATTCAACTATGGGACCTTATATATACAGGTGTGTGCCTTTCCAAATCATGTCCAATCAACTGAATTTACTGCAGGTGGACTCCAATTAAGCTGTAGAAAGATCTCAAGGATGATCAGTTGAAAAAAAGATGCACCTGAGCTCAATTTTGAGCTTCATGGCAAAGGCTGTGAATACTTATGTAAATGTGATTTCTTAGTTTTCTAGTCAAGTCAAGTCAAATTTATTTATATAGCCCTTAATCACAAAAATATCTCAAAGGACTGCACAGGATTACAGTTACAAAATTACACAATTACCTGATCTTAAACCAGCATGCGGGCAAGGAAAACTCAAAAACCTCAGTGTGAGGAGAAAAGAGAAACCTTGAGAAAGGACCTCACATGTGGTAATCCCCCTTCCAGGATTGACCAGGGTGAATTACACTTAGCATTACTGTACACATAATAGTAAACATTTATCTATTTATAATTAATTCAAAAAAAGTAAAAAAAAAACCATTTTCACATTGTCATAATGGAGTAGTTTGTGTAGAATTTTGAGATAATAGATTAAATTAATAAAATTTGAAATGAGGCTGTAACATAACAAAATGTGGAAAAAGTGAAGCGCTGTGAATACTTTCCGGATGCACTGTACACCACCATATTGCTACCTGCCAGTAAACCATTTATTAACATCCAAAGCTTCATAGCCAAAATAAAAAGGTAGGTAAGTTGTTTTTTTCTTATTCTTACTGCTTTTAACATATCAAAAATGTGCTTCATATCTTTTAAAACATTCGTTTTTATTAAACTATATTGAGTTTGTATGTTCTCCTCGTGCTTGCGTGGGTTTCCTCCGGGCACTCCGGTTTCCTCCCACATTCCAAAGACATGCATTTCAGGTGGATTGGCCGGTCCAAATTGTCCCTAGGTGTGAATGAGCGAGCGAGTTGTCTGTCCCTGTGTGCCCTGCGATTGGCTGGGAACCAGTTGAGGGTGTCCCCTGCCCACTGCCCGAAGATAGCTGGGATGGGCTCCAGCACCCCCGCGACCCTACTGAGGATAAGCGGTGCAGATAATGAGATGAGATAATGGTCAATAATTTCAATAAACAATGTTCAGGGGAAAAAAGATGCTATGCTACTGCACAACGAAGACCAATGGTGGGATTTTTACACATTATAAAGGGGTTTGAATAAACTCATAAAGATAATGCAAATTAAAGTAACATTTGCATTATTTGTACTAATTAATGGATATGGATAGTGACTAGACAACATTGAGAAAATCGATTGATGTAATATCTAATTTTACATTTTATCATCACCATTAAATACAAAAATCATAGAAAATAAACGACAACGCAATAGAGAATGAAGGCACTAAGGTAGGACTCCAAATTGGGGTGTTTGACAAAGAGCAATTATTTTATTGTATTTGATTGTTTAAAGTTTGTGTATGAATAAATAAATATGATCAATGTGTAAGTCGTTTCACAGTGTGTCCCTGTAAATCTTCCACTTAGATCACTAAAATTCAAGGTCCATTGTCGCTGAACTTTTGGTTAAAAATAGTTAGCCAAGAGTCTTTCACTCTGCATAAAGCAAGGTTGATGTAAGGAAACCCTCAGAAGTAAAAGAGGAAATTATTTAGGAAGAAGGGAGCCTACCTGAGGTTGGGTATTCTGAACAGATGTTAACTGGGTATGGGGTAGGTCAGCTGAAAGGAGAGAGGGGCTAAATGGCAGGAAGGAAGCAGGGTGTGGAGAAATTCCTGCAGGAAGAAGCACAGACTGCAGAGCTTGAACGGTCCCCTCTGTTCCAGGTGGGAAAGTAAGGCCCTGTGTAACTTCCAAGAGCCCTGGACCAGGAAGCGTTGATGGATCTAAAAGCGCAGCAGCCTTGTCTAATGTGAGTCCCTCCAAAGTGGCAGGAATCTGTGGTGATTGCTGCAGAGGACCCTCCAAGTTGACCTGACCCAATTGATTCAGTCCGGATAGGGGCAGCAAAGGCTGCTGGTGTTGCCCAAGCAGCAAGGACGCCATTAGCAGAGATTGGAGGCTTTGTTTTTCTATTTGACCCAAATCAGATTCCTGTCCTGTGGCAGAAGTTGAAGATGGAGGCAGGATTGGGTTTAAAAGACCCAATAGATTCAGGGGCAAGTCCCCTTGCACTCCGCTTAACAGGGGTAACAATGGAAAGAGAGTATTACTGTTTATTTGTTGCGGCTTGTGTTGATCCTGGGTTTGTTGCTGTGTTTCTGGCTGTGCCGATAATGGCTGTTGCTCTCCAAGATTGTGGGTTGCAGCAGTCGAGGGAGGTACCTGTGCATTTTGCCCACCCAACCACATCCCTCCAAGGTGTAAAGAGGAAAGGACAGTAGGGTCCAAAATAGATGGCAGGCCTCCTGTAGAAGAAAGCAGCTGGAGGAGCTGATCTTGGTTCATGAAAGGGAAAGCCTCAGCCAGAGGTAAAGGGGCTGTCGAGTCACTTATAGGTGAAAGTGTATGAAGAGTGTCTCCTCCCAGCTGAGATGAACTGATTATCTCCGAGCTTGTGAGTGGCAGGGGTTTTGTTGATGTTGAGTTCAAGTCTCGATGTCCAGAATCACCAGGACCTGAAAAGTCAAAGGCGAAGATGTCTTAGCCATTGTGTAAATGAACATATAACTGGGATATTTCCTATTGTTTTGTTATTGTACAGCAGGGAGCATGTGTATACAGTCGTATGCAAAGGTTTGGGCACCCCTAATCATTTTCAAGATTTTCCTTTATAAATCAGTAGTTGTTTGGATACGCAATTTGAGATAAATATATCAAATACCAGACAAACGCAGTGATATTGGAGAAGTGAAATTAAGTTCATGGGATTTACAGAAAGTGTGCAATAGTTACTTAAGTAAAAGTAGGCAGGTGCATAAATTTGGGCACCCTTGTTGTTTTATTGATTTGAATACCTTTAGCACTAATTTTTGGAACACAACATTTGTTTGGTAAGCTCATTGACCCTTGACCTACATACACAGGTGAAGCCAATCATGAGAAAGGGTATTTAAGGTAGCCAGTTGCAAGATGTTCTCCTCTTTGCATTTTCTCTGAAGAGTGACAACATAGGAGCCTCAGAACAACTGTCAAATGACCTGAAAACAAAGATTGATCAACATCAAGGTTTAGGGGAAGGATACAAAAAGCTAGCTCAGAGATTTCAGCTGTCAGTTTCCACTGTGAGGAACATAGTGAGGAAATGGAATCCACAGGCACAGTTTTAGTTAGGGCCCGGAGTGGCAGGCCAAGAAAAATCTCAGATAAGCAAAGGCGAAGGATGTTGAGAACTGTTAAACTCAACCCACAGACCAGCTCCAAAGACTTTCAACATGATCTTGCTGCAGATGGTGTCACTGCGCATCATTCAACTATTCAGTGCACTTTGTACAAGGAGAGGCCTTTTCTGCACACATGCCATAAACTGTCGCTTGAGGTATGCTAAGGCACATTTGGACAAGGAAGCTTTATTTTGGAATAAGGTCCTGTGGACGGAAGAAACCAAAAATGAGTTATCTGGACATAACAAGGGGTGGTATGCATGGCAGAAGAAGAACACAGCATTCCAAGACAAACACTTGCTACCCACATTAAAATTTGGTGGTGGTTCCATCATGCTTTGAGGCTGTGTGGCCAGTGCAGGTACTGGCAATCTTGTTAAAGTTAAAGGTTGCATGGATTCCAGTGAGTATCAGCAGATTCTCGCAAACAATGTTTTAAAATCAGTGACAAAGCTGAAGTTGCGCTGGGGCTGGATACTTCAACAACGACCCCAAACACAGCTCAGATTCTACTAAGGCATTCATGCAGAGGAAGTTGGATCCCAAAGCCAAAAAAACATAATAAGTTTAAAGTGTGTCTTACTTTGCAAACAGTATAGGCAGGGGAGTCCGGTTTAAAAAAAAAACCCCGAATTGTTTACACCACAAGATTCACTGCAACCAGGGTTTCATTCTCAATAAAAATACATTACATATGGCAATTATAGTACATCAAATGAAGGCTATTTGTGTATAATTAGTTGTGATCGTGGATGTCATAGTGTACATTGATTCGTCTCAGGTGTTGGTGACTTTTGCATCCGCTTTAACAAACGCATTTTGTAGAATACGATCGCGCTTTATTGTTTTAATAAACGCGTTATGGACAACGATTGCTTAATTGTTTTAATTAGCTCGGTTTAATGTTTTAATAAACTTATTATGTAGAATACGATCGCTTTTGTCAGAAGCGCAGCAGAATGCGCGTTCACGCGAGGGGGGGAGGATTTTGAAGAGGAGTCGGATTTAGGCACTACACCGTACCTGGACACAGCGCGTTTTACTCTACCCGCCTTTTCAGACTCGTCCTTGAATTCATGTTCATGTTTCGTCTCGTAATGACGTTTAACACTTGAAGTGCGAGGTACAATACTCTCGAGGCATAATGCACAAACAGCACGGTCATTTTTTGCAGAAAAACCCAGTCATCTGTCCACGCTGGCTGAAAAGAACGAGATTCGTTCATTTATCACGCGCCGGTGTTTCTGTGGGAGGGTTAAAACACAGATCTCTCCTCTGCGAGGCACCGCGCAGACACACGCTCACCTTAAAGCCGCTAAACAACACAGCGCACAATGAAAATGTATAAATTTCAGGTATGTGCGCATTAAAAAAAAAAAATCATTACTTTGCCGTGCGCTTGCGTGTCACTGGTTAACCCCTCGCGTGCCAGTGCTGGCACGCATGTCATAGGTTGCCGACCCCTGGTTTAGAGGCTGTTATTTCTGCAAAAGGAGGATCTACTAAATATTGATGGACTTTTTCTGTTGGGGTGCCCAAATTTATGCACCTGCCTACCTTTGTTTAGGCAATTATTGCACATTTTTTGTAAATCCAATAAACTTCATTTCATTTCTCAGATATCACTGTGTTTGTCTGTTATATGATATATTTAACTGAAAATGCTGATCCTAACCACCAATGATTTATAAAGGAAAATCTTGAAAATGATCAGGGGGTTTCAAACTTTTGCATATGACTGTATTTTGGAATACACCATAAGCCCTGGAGTGAAAATTTGAAGATTAAGAGGGAGAAATATGCATTATTGTGTGATGACAACTTTCAGTTTTCCTATTGTTGTTAATCCCTCCTTAATGCTAAAGTGGGCTAACAAATTCAGGGTCAGTTTAACTGATATTAATTTAAAGTCTACTTACATCACATTCGGTGTGTTGTTCGATAGGTCGTGATCCTTAGTGCACCATATAGGTTATTGAGTGGAAAGGAATCCTTATAAGGGGGAGCAATAGTCTAATGCAGGGGTGGCGAACAAGTGGCTCTTTGCCTCATCATATTTTCTATATACTGTGGCTCTTTGCCTTGTTTCATGTTTAGTTTTTTTGTGAGTGTGTATTGAGGGGTGGACACTTTCCTTGAAATGAACACAAGAACAATACTTGTTGTATTGTAAGGAGAGGAGTGTGTTATGGGAAATAATATGTTTTTAATTGTGTGTGTCTGTCTGTAATGGCAGGTCAGTGCGTGGTGTGCCTCTTTGACTCTCACAGATAAAAATGTCGACTCTTTGTGTTAAACTTGTTCGCCACCCCTGGTCTAATGGCCTAGTTCAGTTGGCAATTATGCCCAAGTGAGCATTCCAAGGGCCAGATATAAACAAACAAAAATCAACCGAGTAATTTTATATCTGACCATTAATGGTGTAATACCCCTTTTTAATGACGAGCAACTCATTGATACAAGCCCACTACACAAATGACAAACATTTTCACTGAAAAAAATGACGGACAAAGGCAAAAGTGTGTCTTTGTGGTTAAGTATTCTCTTACTGCTACATGTTTTGATTTCCATAATCCATTCGATTCATACCAAAACGATCAGTCAATTTGAAAAAAGTGTTTCATGTTGCAATCTTTTTAATTTAAATGGTGTCCTAAGGCTATAAAAAATGGCCAAAAACCTTTAGCTGTTTTAAGACATACAATAAAGCTAATGGTTCAACTTTTCTTTGGAAGGATTTTCCAAGTGTTAGATTAGGATCGACAAAACGTGCAATACATTTTACATTAAAAATGAACATTTATATACATAAATCATTTGAGTTGTATTACCTGCAGTGTTATTTTCTGGGGAAGACATCACCACCTCGGTTGTATGGTCAGCTGAGCTGGATTCCTCCTGTCGTACTGAGGAGGACGCTGCAAGAAGGGCTAAAACATGGTTGCTAAGATCAAGAGGCTTTGGTGAGGTGGCTCGTGCTGCAGAAGAACTGCCTTGAGAGTGATTTAGGGTTGCTGTGGAAGTGTTACTGAACATCCGTTGTGGCGATGCTTCTGGGGAAAGTGCCTGAGAAACAGTGTCAGATGCTGCAATGTCATTCTCGGTTGAATAATGGCTTTCGAACAGAGTGGACGTCACATGTACGGATGGGCTGCTGCTCTTGTGCAAAGCTGTATTTGAACGTGACATAATTCCGGAAGAAGAATGACTTTGTACAGGACTTGAACTCTGAGCTTGTGACTGCACTGGTCTGAAATGCATGGAATTGCGAGAGGGGGAACACATCTCTGGTAATAAGGGTATCCTATTAGTGTTACTCGTTCGGCATGGCGATGGAGGATGCAGGTTACCACGGGAATGAGAGGAGGGTGAAAGGGTGGGGCTCTGAGTCTTTGTGTGACCACCACCTTCTGCAGACAACAATACTAAATGAGCTGAAGGAAGGTTCGAAGCTGAGGATGCAGCCTTGGCATTCTGTACACTCATTAAGTGCAAAAGGGCAGAGAGGGGCTGGGTTTGAGTATCCATGCTAATTGGTGTTGGCGCCAAACTTATATCCAAGGCTTCTGCATGTTGAGTTCCTGAAAGATGTGGTGTTGGTTTGGAGGTTGACCCCAATGGTATATGCGGGTGCTGCTCAATTGTTACACTCTTCTGGTTTTGCCCATCTAAGGTAGGAGTAGAATGAGGGAAAGCTAAAGATGATAGGTTCATAACAGTAGATGATACACAGTCTGCTGGCAGCTTCTTCAGCGGGGCATTGGTGTCTTCAGTCATGCTGGGAACAGTGGGAGATCGCCGTCGCCTTTTCCTGTGCGATACATTTTGCTCTATTTTTGGGGGCAATTGGGGCAAGGCAGGAGCTAAAGACTGGGCCAACGAGTGGGATGAAGGAAAAAGGACAGAAGAGGCTGCAGCTAGAGGGGGATAGTGAGGCCTAGAAGCGGCAACAGGTGAAGAAAGGTGGCGTTTTTTTAAAGTGCTATATGTTACCTTTGTAGACTGTTGTTGTTGCGCCTCTGTCAAGACTTTAGAGGAAGAGGACACACTGGTTTGGCCGCAGGCAACGTTTAAGCCCTGGCCTTGGGTTACTTTGTTAGCAAGCTGAGCTTTAGCAGCTGCAGAAAGGAGACTGCTAGCAGGAAACGAAGTTGAGGGGGGCAGTTGGCCTTGATGACTGTGGTGGTTTAGAAATGTCCCCAAAGTGGAGCTGCACATCATTGCAGTGTTCAAACCAAAACCAGGCTGGACTGTGCTGGCAGTCGCTGTATTACTTGAAGGTTTCAGCAATGGAGCATTAAAACTGTGGCTAGTTTGGTTGGTCAATAAGTTGGGATTTGTGGGGTTTGAGAGGAGGTTGTTATTAGTGCTACTGTTACCAGAGTTCTTAAACTGCTCCAGGATGTCTCCCAGCTTAAATTTGAAGATATGGGGGCTGGGGCTTGGTGAACCACATGGGATAGGGGAATGTGGAGAGGAAGAACAAGACTTCCTCCTACGTGACAGATCACTTGAAGCCAATCCTTCAACTGATGCAGTCAAGCTTCCACCCTGGTCGGGGCCATGAGAGGGCGAAGCAGAAGGGTGGCGGGAGCGCAGCGAATGTGATACGCAGTTCAAGTTATGAACTGAGGGAGAGAAGCTAGGAGAAGAAGAAAGGGGAGGGTCTCCACCTTTGAGCCCATGTGGATGTAGTGCTTGGGTCTGAGATACTCTTCCAGATCTTGACTTAAGAAGAGGAGAAGCAGGAGTTTCAGGTGTTTGGGCAAATGTTTGACACTGAGTGACAGTCTGAGGGTTTGGAGTACTGGGCGACCTTTGGGAAACATGATAAGCAGGGCTACTGCAATTGTTAAAGGGCACAGTATGAGGAAGAGGAGAATGGTGAGCCCTTTGCAAAGAATCAGGGAGATTGGGAGTGTTGGCCCCTGTGTGAGGACCTGGGGAAGAGCCATTATGAGGATAAATAAACTTCTGAGAGGAATTTGGGCTGGGACAAAGATTATGGTGAGGGTTATTTTGAATTTTTGCACGAGTTGGATGAAACTTGTGATGGTAAGTGCCTCTGTCATTCTCCAGCTCAATAAGAGACCTCTTTGGGTTGCAATTGCTCATGCCTTTGCTCACTTCTGCGAAGGAAAGAAATAAACAGACAAAATCATATGCAAATTATAAAACATTGTCATGTTAAGTTAAATGTATTTGTATAGCCCTTAATCAAAACATGTCTTAAAGGACTGCACATGTTACAATGACACCATCCCCTGATCTTAAACCAACATGAAGGCAAGGACAAACTCAAAAACCTCAGCATGAGGAAACTAAGAAACCTTGAGAAGGGGGCTCACAGGTGGTAATATTCCTTCCAGGATGACCAGGGCACAAATTGTTGCTTTTTATGACAAGTATGTAGGGCTTAAATGCTCAATGTGGTATTATGTTATCTATTGTTACACTTTTTCCTACTTAAACTCTTACACAGCAGTAAATCATGTTCATTGGGTAGGGCCAGAAAGTGTTAATGGCTGATGGGACATTATTCTATTTGGAGACTGGCCATTGAGACACAATGATTTAATGAGACCATCATACATATTTGTTAACTGCACAGGTTAAAAGCCTCATTACGAAGGCTTCGGATAAGTTAAAATAAGTTTTGCAAGCTGCACAGACGTTCATTGAAATTGAAATTTGAATTTACAGCAGAAATCAACTAAGAATACAAATGAAAACCCCAGAAGCAGGCACTTCTGGTCTGTTTTGACAAACACTGTTCAATATGTGTCATTTGTTTGTAACTTTAAATTTTCAGGGAAATAAAGGGTAAGCCACTGCTTATATTTTAAAGTAATCTGTGATACCATTCAAAACATAAACTGTAGAAAGCCAACTATCAATTTGAACACCAAGAGGAAGTTGGCAGGAGTTACCTGGGTTATGAAGTTGACCAAAAGGTAACTGTGATGCTTGCATACTGCGACACAGAGCAGCCATTGCTACCACTTTCCTGCGATGGTTGCACAGTTTGGTCATGTCCTGCTCTGTTTTGCCTAAAGGTTGCTTCTGCTGCTCCACCTTTACTCCTAATGTAAAGTTGAAAACCTGTCAGAAAGGACAAAATATTTAAATTTATATTACACTGTTATACCAGCATTTTTCTGTTTTTTTTCTCCGATTTAAAAAACATACTGCAATGTCTAAACAATAGACAATCAATTGGACAGATATAGGGAAGCTATAGTTATATTTTTAAATGCCTGACAAAAACGATTTAATTTGAATGGCATTTAACATCATATGACTATAATGACCTATGAACTAATCATGGATAGATCAGGTCAAATCAAGTTAAGTCACATTTGTTTGTATAGCCCTATCACAAAATGTCTCAAAGGACTGCACAGGTTACAATTACACCATCCTGTAATCGTATGTTTGTTGTCCAACGTCAGTCTATAAAAGATATTCTGATGCCATTCTCCCAGACCTTATTCAAGGCCTTAATTTATTCTGGGACTGCACAGAACATGATGTGCTCGAAGAAATTCTGGCCATGAGTCTCTTTGAAATCTTTGTGCTACTTGAACAACAATGAGCTTCAATGCCTTATGCTACCACCTATGACAACAATAATGGTCTTGTGGTCACAGAAATTTAAAAAGATCAAAGGAGTTTGTCTTAATGGACTTAAGGTGTGATTTACTTGGAATTAAAATGTGAATATTTTTTGATGTTTCGAGAGAAGTCAATAACAAATCAACTATTTTGAAAACACATATTTACCTTGTTGATGACAAGCGGACACTCCAGACCACATTTACAGGTGCCATCAGTCAAAAGATAGTTCTTCACCTCTTCCAGAGAGGACAGGGAAGTGCCACTGGGGCTACAAAAAATATACATGCAAGGACTTAAAATGAGTATTTATTGACTTGTATCTGGAATGCCATCAAATGTACTCAATGATACTATTAAAACACAACAAACATTTTGTTGGTTACACGACTTTTGGCATAATTTTAGAAAATAATCTTATGTATTCCCAACATAATGGAGTCACAAAGGAATCTTAAATTCAAGTTGAAAAAGGTTGTACAGTACAAACAACAATGAGTTTAAATGTCCTACAAGGCAGAAAGATGAGGTGTCAAAGTTAGGATTTGAATGGTTTATGATTAACATTTTATGTAATGAATAAGTAATATGTCACTTTAGCAGGATTCCAATTGTCAGAATAAATCGTTGCAGGATTGGATATGTAAGATTTGAGCCCTTTGACACCATGTTCAGGAGCCTTTAAATTATTTTCTTGCTGTTGCCTGAATATTGAATGGATCTATTTTATTCACATTGCATTTAGCATAATAACGCACCTGACATACACCACCCGACCGTTATGCACGTTCCTTTGCCACCCAATGGGAATGTGAATGGCAGCAGTGACTAACCCATCCTTGTCCCCACTGCCAGCATCACTTCCTCCCATCATTCTGTAGCTGTTGACTGCCAGCTGCTTGGTATACAGAAAACAAATGTTGGTTAATTGATAGTTAGTTCATATTAGGGAAGCATTTAAAAAACATCAATGGCTTTTTACGTTTTACTGTTGATTGAAGCGGTATGCTAAGAGAAATTCTTAACCAAGTGGTCTGGTGCCCTATTGGGCAGTGGGGGAATCTATTCCACGACACCATTCTTGTTTGATTACAAGAACAAAAAACAAAAACATTACACTAATCCAAATGCTTGATTGTTTACACACGCAAAGATACATAAAAAAAATAAAAAAAAATGAAAACATATATATATATATATATATATATATATATATATATATATATATATATATATATAAAGCATTTTAATAATTAATAAAGACAAATTCATTTTAAACTATAATACATTGTATTTATTATATTGTTCTCTAGCTCTGCCACACTTAAATTATTGTGCAGGAGTCTGGGACAATAATTACAAAAGTTCACTACAGCCCCCTTTTATCCTTCAAAAACGTGCAATTAGAACCATACACAGGGTAGGATATCGAGATCATACTAATATTTTATTCCTGCAGTCCAAATTATTAAAATTAAATGATTTAGTAAAATTTTTCACTGCACAATTGCTATTTAAGGTCAACAAAAACATAGTGCCAGAAAACATCCATAAATTATTCATTCGGAAATAAGGAAATTGTAACTTAAGGGGCTGTAGTAAAATCATAATACCAAAGGTGAGAACCCCACCAGGAAAAGTATGTGTGTGTGTGTGGAGTCAAACTTTGGAACAATTTACAAGACGAGATCAAACAATTTCCAACTATTCACTTGTTCAAATTTAAATACAAAAAAACACTCCTGGCGGAATACAGGGATGAAGAAAATCGGGTATGAGTGATACGAGTGCGTCTAAAAATATGATTAACTTTGTGTTATTGTTGTTATACCATAACTGTTATTATTAATACAATTGTTGTTATATAATTGGTGTATTTAATAGGGAAGATGAAAAGGGTAGGGAATATAAGCATTTGCTTCTGACTACCCCTTTTCAAACATATTATGTAATATTATTTTGTTGTTGTGTTATTGTTTTTGTTCTGTTTTTATTTTAATGTTCGAATAAAGTTTTAACTCATTCTTTCATATATATATATATATATATATATATATATATATATATATATAAGTGGTGTTTGCTTAGCTTTTGGTTACCTCAGAGTAAAGAAAATAGAAAGAGAGAGAAAAAAAAAAAATCAATTGTACAGGAAAAAACATCTTTTTTGTAGTTATTTTAAAAAATAAAATCTCACTTTATTATGGCAAATTACATTTTCTGCACTGAGGAATGACATTTTTACCAGTTTAACACAAACTTAAAGTTAAACATGTATGATTAAACGTAGAGATATGACGACTCCTTTTATTCAACTAATAACTTTGTTAGCTGTACGCCAAATTTATATCTAATGGATACAGTATATGCTCACACAGATTATTGTAGCACCTTTTTCTTAAAGTAGGGAGTTTGTTATTTTATTGGTAGAAAAAAAAACAATTAACAGGACTTTCCAATACAGTTATTAACGTTCAAGAGTCCGTAAAGAATTTGAAAAAAATATTTTTATGAAAAAAAAAAAGATCAAAACATGTATTCCTACTCCAAAAACAAATTATTTTGTTACTGCTTGCTTAATGTTTATGTCTGGCATTAACATGACTGCCAACTGCAGAATTGAAAAGACTTGTTATTTGTTGTATAAATAATTTATAATGTTGAGAGTTTGAGCCTAGCACAATTAAATTCACATAGCAGTTCTAACAGAACAATGTGCATACTTGTTTATTTTGGATATTTGTTTGTAATAATACAAAATCCCAACCCAATAAAGCATGTCGCATAAAAGATCAGGATAACAATGTCCATACCTTGTCATCTTTGGGAAGCCAGGCTCAGACTCGCTATGGTATTGACTGTAAACTGAACATGATGGTAGGTTAGAAGCACACAGACAGCCAGTTAACGGGACTCAATGTCTGAAGTGTCCCCAGTGAGGCCAATCCTTTGCTCAGAGAGGTGAACGCTGCAGATGTTTATTCAGTTCACATCTGAGGAGGGGCTAAAATGAAAATGATGAGCCTGTAACAGAAAAGTGGAGGTGGATTATGTAATATAGGAAGTCCCACGGTTGCAGCGTGAAGATCATTAAGCACATTTCTAAATCGCATCTACATCAGATCACCGGAAATGAAATGCACTTCTCTACGACAGTTCATTTTATGTTGCAGCTATTTTAAGATTTGAGGGTGTGTTAAAGTATAGGCCTATGCTTTGGTTGGTGTCCAGTAGCAACAACAAAATGATTTTTAAAAGCGCACACTCTAACAGTGCAACCGCAGTTTAATGTTCATCAACTATAATATAAATACATCCAGGAAGAGAAGATCTGTGGTAATAACAGAGGCTAAACACTACGGTTAATTCAGCAAGCTAAAATGCTAAGCTAACAGCTAAGCTAGCAACCGCATCCACTTCGTAGTGTTGTCGTGACAGCTGTCAGGCGCCCTAAACTCTTGCACAATTGGCTATGATAATGTGCAAGAAATATAACACGGAACTGCACGACAGACGCGCACATTTAAATACAGCAGATAGATTGATCGCTAAAGAACATGAAGGTTGCGTTGCACGCCACGGTGAACCTATCTACCTCTGTTGGCGAAGTTTGGAATTCTTCCCTTTGCTGGCTCGCGGGAGAATCAAGTTAGCTGGCTAGCTAATGAACGCTTTTTGACGGATGCAATGTTGATATAAAGAAACACACTGAGCGTAGCTTGCGTCTTCGTGCGACAAGCGGCCGACGTGTGAACAACGTGTATTTGTTCAATTTACAAACAAAGGGCAATAACGCCTGCATTAGACTACTCCCCGGGTAACGGGGATTCCGGTTAGCATAGAGCTTAGCGAACCACAGCTAGCTGACTGAATTTACCTGATTTGGAGTGTCCCGACAAGAGTAGAGTCTGTCTCGCTGCCGGTTTGAACTTACCCAAGGCGTTGTTTTTGTCTCACTTCTTCTGGGCCATTTTGCACACAGACTCATTCCGATAACCATTGCAAGCCATGCAATCCAGAATTCACAGTTGCCTTGTATGTGTATTTATTTTTTTTACCTAACATTCCCAGTTTGGGAAAAAAAAATGGAGTTTCCTTTCGCGCATGCGCTCTTGGAGTTCAAGGGGTACCACAGCCAACATGCAACGGAAGCGTTGGCACTCTCTAGGCAAAATGGTTCATTATTAAGCAGTTGATTTACAAAACAAAAACAATGAAATGAGCAATCAATTTTATTTCATGTAAAAAAAAAATACCCACAAAATGTATACCCACTTTTCAAACTGTTGTCGATGATTTTTTTTTGTTAAATCTTTTAATATGATGATCATTCCCAATGTGGAAATTATATATACTATGCTTAATACTCTGCCCCTTGTGTTGACTTAAACATGTTTCAATTACTATTTTTCTTTTTACTTAACTCATTTGATTTATTTTCTGTTTTTTCCTCTGTATTTCTACAGCACTTTCTTTTCCCTTGAAAAGTGTTAAGCTTAGTATTGCTTGTCTGTTTTATGCCAAATTAGTTTTTAATGATGAAATGTTCAATAAAAATGGTGTCTTACTGCTAGAAAACCCCTGTTTGACAGGATGAAGGTAATAATTGTTGATGAGTTTTTTTTCTTCCTTTGAAGCGACAGCGTGTAATATTTAGTGTCTTAAAGTGGCTCAAAAACATCTTTTCAGTAAAAAAAAACATTGTTTTGAATGGTAGGCAAAGAACACGTACTATCGTACCAATTTTTTTTTCAATTAAAAAAACATAGGAAATTAGTATTTCTTTTACATACTGGAACCCCTACCCAGTAGTCGGCGTCACCTTTGTTTCTTATCTTGCTGTTACTCTGTGCCATTAGGCACTGAGTTTCGTTCGCATTAGACAATAGAGTGCCATCTATTGGTCAAATATTACACACTGAAGCTTTAGCTTAATCAAGTAACACGAACAAAATATATATACTGTTTTATAAGAAACAATGTGCAAAACATTTTGTTTAAAATAATTCATAGGAATTAACGCTCCAAAGGAAACATTCATTTTTGACGGATGGTGTGACTTCAATTTTTAACTAAAAAAGTGTGCCTTGGATAAAAACAGTTGACAAACACAGTTTTAGATTATTATTCTATAAACGTTCTAAGTTAACAACATGGAGCACGAGTATTTTTGAAGTTATTTCTTGTTCAAGCCTCATGTTGTTAAAATCGGATGTGGTGAAGTTGTGAATGTGTTTAATTGCTGTTGAGATTGTCGAGAAAAATTGTTCAAACCTCACATTGTTTATTTGCTAAAAACCAAAAAAAAACATACCAAGAAGTATTTATTTGCTGTTAAAAGTGTCGATAAAAACTCATATTGTTGGGATATGATATAATGAAATTGTGTGTTTAATTGCTGTAAAAAATGTCGAAAAAATTGTTAAAACGGCATATTGTCAGATATAACGAAATTGTGGATAACGAAATTGTGAATATGCTTGATTGCTGGTAAGATTGTCGAGAAAAATCGTTCAAACCTCACATTGTTTATTTGCTGTTAATAGTGTGAATAAAATTGTTCAAACCACATTTCTTGGGTCGTGAATAATAATACTTCAGATGATGAATATAATACACATGTTTGAAATCTGAACTGTGTCCCAATTTTCACTGGATGTTACTGTTCAAACGTTCTATTCATAATTGAAAGTCGGTTGAATGGTCATGATTTGTCTGTTTTTAAGTAAGATGCATACCACTATTTAACAATTTGTGTCTGTAAACCTGTTATTGTGTTACATTTTAAAATGATCATGTTCATTTGGTTATAAATAGTGGTTATAAATAAACAACAAAATCTGTATAGCTTTAAATAAATAATCTGAACACCTATATTTGATTTTACTTTATGTCTTAAAATAACATATTTACTCACTCAAAGCAGAAGTGAACCCAAGGTGTAGTATCTTTGATGGGCCCTTACGATTCCAAAAAACGCATTTTGATTGAAAACATAGTTTAAAACGAGTTGAAAAGTGGCGGCACGGCAGCTGGGTGGTTAGCAGCCTCCCTGTGTGGATTTTGCATGTTTTCCCTGTTTCCTCCGGGCACTCCGGTTCCCTCCCACATTCCAAAAAGCATGCATGTCAGGTTAATTGGCCGGTTCAGATTGTCCCTAGGTGTGAATGAGCAAGCGAGTTTTCGGTCTCTGTGTGCCCAGCAACTGGCTGGCAACCAGTTCGAGCTGCCAGAAGATAGATGGGATGGGCTCCAGCACCCCCGTGGTCCTACTGAGGATAAGCGGTCCAGATAATAGATAGAATAGAGTTAAAAAGAATTTTTTTTCTTTTTTAATCCAACACTTGGGGGAGCACCTTTGAGATGCTGTTGAATAAAGATTACATTACAAGGGAGTACCCAATAACGAACAATTACGTAATGGTTATTAGCTTAAGCCTGAGCATTAGTGTTGTCAACTTCACTAGAATTAACTCAATTCAGAAGCTACAGGGCATGGAGAAAAACTGGTTTTGCTTCTGAATTGATATGCTTAAATCATAACATGCCGTGTATAGACCAGTGGAAGCCTATGGATAGATAGATAGATAGATAGATAGATAGATAGATAGATAGATAGATAGATAGATAGATAGATAGATAGATAGATAGATAGATAGATAGATAGATAGATAGATAGATAGATAGATAGATAGATAGATAGATAGATAGATAGATAGATAGATGGATGGATGGATGGATGGATAGATAGATAGATAGATAGATAGATAGATAGATAGATAGATAGATAGATAGATAGATAGATAGATAGATAGATAGATAGATAGATAGATAGATAGATAGATAGATAGATAGATACTTTAATCATCCACGGAGGGAAATTCACATTTCCAGCAGCATCCCTGAGCTGAGAACAATACAAGAATAAAGCAAAAAGAATACAATATACATATACCCAGTGTGACGTGCAAATGCCCACTGTAGCGTGTTATATAGAATATCTAAATAGTGCTACACAGAATACATATTGCAATAAAATTCGGTAATATGCAACGTAGGGTGTGTGGTTTAATGTGGGATTTTACTCTGCCGGGTAGAGTTAAAGAGCCTCATGGCATGAGGAAGAAAAGATCTCTTCAGTCTGTCCGTAGTACAAGACAGTGACAGCAGTCTGTCGCTGAAACTGCTCTTCTGTCTGGAGAGAATGCTGTGTAGTGGATGCGATGGATTGTCCATGATTGACCGCAGCTTTTCCAGTGCCCGTCCTTCAGCTACTGTTGTCAGGCTGTCCAGCTCTGTGCCCACAACAGAGCTCGCTTTCCTCGCCAGTTTATTGCCGTAATCCGTATACGACATGATATTTTCAGGAAATTCTTTGGGTCGACTCCAACTTGAAGTTTATTTTAAATGTTTACCAAGTCATTCAATTATAACCCAATCTCCATTTTTCTTTCTTTGTGATGCACATTGTATCCAACTGTTTTACTGGTTTGTAAAGTGAAGTGTATTTTGTAACATAAAACAACACCAGGATGCATAAATGTTCTTTTTTAATCAAATTTTTAAACTGATGATGCACAGTGAAATAAAAATACCTATTTTGGGTGTATTGTCTTGGTATTGGCCGTCATATTGCACTTTTTAACTTTGAAGCCATCTGACATATTTGTACATACAACTTTTTCTCTTGTGGTCACTAAAAAAACAGCATTACATCAAGATTAATGCAAAAGCGTTCAGAAATCCATCCAACCAATCAAGTGAAACAGCATTTTACCAGATATTTTAAATGATCCGTATGTATTTTCACAGTCCCTAATTTGCATTTCAAAATGTGTGGAAAAGGGGAACGGGGACGTGTGACAAGAATGGCAGGGATATCCAATTTCTCCTGATCCTCAGAGCACAGCCCAAGGTCTCCAGCTGTCCCAAACTGTCAGCTTGACACATGAGTGCTTAGCTTGGCATTTCCATAAACACTCATTCAAACATATTGAACGTCATGGTCAGCCATACCCTCACACAAGGATTTAGGGAATCATGTTGTAAACCACCCAAAGAGAACGAAGTCGAACAAAAGTAGTAAGACTATTCGCTATCGCATTGCTTGGTCAGCTGGGTTATTGGACTCTGATCAACTGACTCCCGCTTCCCAAACTCTTATGATATTGGAATCAGCTGAAGGACTCAGTCGAGGAAAGAAATAGGACAGTCAGTCTTTTATTGTGACTTTACGCCAAAAGGTATGTATTTCTCAGTGTGTTTTCTCTTCACTATTGTTTTATTTTAAATTTTAACTACAGCATGTCTGTACAAAATGATATGATCTACACGTAATATCGTTTTCAGGTTTGGTTGGTACAATATACAAAGCACTTACAACTTTATTTATTTATTTACTTTATTTATATCTGTACATTCAAGGAAACTGTGGGGGTCAGATGCATCGACATTTCGTTCTGTATACACGTGTACTAGAATGACAATAAAGTAGATCTGAATCTGAATCTGAATCTGAATTATGATGTGAATCTATTACAAACTAAGAGGAGTGCAATAAGACAACATAAAAACTTGTATTTCACAAGTGTTGGATTTTAAATCATAGTGCGCCCCTAACTTGTTCGGAGGTTAAATTTCAGGAGCGTAGAATTGTATAGCTGAAGGGAATAAGAATTGTTTGTATATTTTTTTTCCTGCCAATTTTTCAGTATGATTATCATTATTGTTATTACTACTATTATTATCTATCCATTCCTTATCTGTATCGCTTATCCTTACTAGGGTCACGGGGGTGCTGGAGCCCATCCCAGACATCTTCACCCTAGTGGGCAAGGGACACCCTTAACTGGTTGACAGCTAGTCTCAAATATTATTATTATTATTATGATGATGATGATGATGATTATTATTAATATTAATATTATTATCATCAGTAATAGTAGTAGTAATAATAATATATATTAATGATATCCAATATTCTAATGCATTTTTATTATTGTTGTTGTTATGGTTGTCAGTATTGGTATTGTAGCATCGGTGGTGTGGATGCCTTAATTACTGACCACCATTGTAGAGTAGTAGGATTAATGATATTAGTATTTTGTGTGTTCTGTTTAATTAATTGTGCAAAATGTATTTCATTGTTTAGATTTGATTATAAAATATGTTTTAGAGGTCCTATACATGTCATGGTCGCCTTGGCGACCGGTCTGCCCCGCCCCCTGGGCACCAGCTGAAGCAGTTCAACTAATCGCGTGTCTGCTATTTAAGGCTGGATTGTGGGCTTTGCGGGTGCTGGCTCATTATATACACATTGTCCGTTCTGTTATGCCTTGTCCTGTTTTGTTGAGTTGCAAGAAGCCTGTGTTTGCACGTTTTGTTAAGACCTGTTTGTTCTGTCTTGTCCCTGAGTTATGGACAACTTTTATTTTGGTAAATAAAAGTTTTGGATCGTCACGCAATTGAGTTCTCCCTTCCTGCCTCCTGCCTCCGTTCTGGTCCGGTCACCCCCCTTCCACTCCATTCCGTGACATACAGTATTTGGAAGACAGTATTACCTTAAAATCCACAGTTAACGAGCAGTAAGCTGTAGAAATGGTAAATGAGACGGTATCCGTAAAATAAATGATCAATTGACATACAAAAAATAAATATTACAGCTATCACCAAAATAATCACCAAAACCACCACTATTACAATTACTACTTGCTGTCAATTGTGATAACATTGATTTTACTAATCTGAGCAACATTACCTGATATTTAAGAATGAATAGCTATTGTCTCTCATTGTAGGTATTGCTGACAGAACATAATGGACCAGTAAGTATACTTCCGGGAATCCGTCTCAGTTTTCAAGACATAGTTTGGCTTTTTTGCTTTCATTTGGATGCCTATTCAGGTTTAACACTACAATTACGAATAATATAGAATGTTGGTTTATCTGAGAAGGTGTAGAATTACATTGAGAATGGTTTGTGTGAATACATCAAAAAATGTACAAATGCAGCCTGGAAATTGATTTGGAAGATTTTGATAATTTTGTGTTAAATAGTTCAAACGTAATACTGGTGCATCATCAGTATTTTGTCTCATCTACCAGGGAAGATGACAAAAACTCAGTGGACATTCATGACAATCCTCCAGCTCCTGACAATGTCGTAAGGGAGGACGGAGACACGGTGAGTGATGGGGATGAGGCAAGCCAAAGCGGACTCAAAAATAACCCAGAATGCAGAATGTTGCCAACTAAAGAAAAGTATGAGTAGAATTGTAGAGGTATTTTTAAAGACTTCAATGCAGGTATTTTCAAGAAAATGATTTCTCTGTCAACATTATGAACCATGATTCAATTGTTACTATATGTTTTGTGGAGTCTAGGTGTACTTTATATATGAAGAAGAAGTAGAGGTAGAGGAAAAGGAACCAGAACCTCCACCACCTGTCATCCGTGTCAATGACAAGCCCCACAAGTTTAAGGACCACTACTGCAAGAAGCCCAAGTTTTGTGATGTCTGTGCTCGCATGATAGTGTGTATGTCATTTACAGTGAAGATTCTTTTTCTGAAACTTATTCTCAGGCTCTTTCACACCAATCTGCTCATTTTACAGTGAACAACAAGTTTGCGCTGAGGTGTAAGAACTGTAAGACCAACATCCACCATTCATGTCAGTCCTATGTTGAGTTCCAGAAGTGCTTTGGCAAAATAGTGAGTCTCTCTTGTCTGGGTTTTTATTGAACAGAAAATTATTTTGGGGCCTTCTTAATTGGAACGCAGCCATTTTCCAAAACACAGAATAAATTTGTTAAACTGCCTTGCACCATTTCGAGTCATCTTGAATATTGTTTGTCTAATTTTCCATATTTCGGCTTTAGGTGTTTATTATCCCTCACGAATAGTGTAACTGTTTTATTTTATTTTGGCTGTTAGCCTCCGGGTTTCAGGCGGGCCTACAGTTCTCCTCTGTATAGCAGTGACCAACCAGATCCAAGTAAGTTTTTTGGAAACACTGATATCCTGCTCATTTTGAGAGATGTATTTTTGTCTCTTCTGTTGCTTGTCATTGATCACTTCTGACATCTATTCATTACCATCATCAACCAGACAATCCAAATCGGAACGACCCTGTCTTTGATACTCTCAGAGTTGGCGTCATCATGGCAAATAAGGAGCGCAAAAAGAATGAAAATGACAAGAAAAATGTAAGTGACCTCTGTTATTAATTTTAATATTTGTCATTTGTACCAAAAAGCTTATATAGAAACACAGCAACTTTGTTTTTTATCCTAAGATGCTGTTGATGATGGAGGAGGAGGAAGATGAGAATCAACAACCTAAAGAAAATGAAGAAGGAGGAGAAGGTACATAAAATATTTTCAAACTGGAGTTCATATAACCAGATACTAATTAACAGCAGGAAAAAACATCACATGATTGTTGATTGTGTAGGCAAGCCTGAAGAGAAGAAAGAGAAAGGAGGAGAAAAGGCAGATGACAAGGTATTATGTACTGTACAACTTTGTATTTCGTATTGATAAGAGATACAATTTTAACTGCAGTCTACTGGGTTGTGATTTATTTCTATGTTGTAATGAAAAGTGTCTTTGGGAGTACTTATTTTGCATTGTGTTAATTTATTTAAAAAAAAAATCACAGCAAAAAGGAACCTTCTCTCAGTCTCACTACTACTTGGCTCTGTACCGCTTCAAGGCCATAGAGAAGGATGATCTGGACTTTCAGTAAGTATAAAAAATAGAACATTTTTATTTTTGTATCTGTTATTATCTAATGTCATAAATATGATGTATACAAATTCATAACCGGATTTATTGTCTGCTCTATAACAGCCCTGGCGATCGCATCACAGTCCTGGACGACTCCAATGAGGAGTGGTGGAGAGTAAGTAGTTTCTTTCTTCAAAACAGCTTTATACCGTATGTATACTACAATTCATAATTCATAAAAATGTGAATTAGACAATATACTATCTTCCATTAACCCATTGCTTCTCAATGATTTTCTTTTATGCCTTCCTCGGAAGAAGAAATCCTCTCGCCCCCCCCCTCCCAGGATCGATTTTTTTTTTTTTTATATGATCACATTATATTCGCGTGGACAAAACTACAATTGCTTGATATTGATGATAACATGTCACCTCCGACCACGTCAAATCTACACATTTCGTCACATTTTTGCTGTAAACTCAAACATCTTATAGGCGTGATTGGATTTTAATGTCTTTAAATGCCAGCCCAATTTATTTGGTCTCATGCTGTCCGCTAGTAAAATTTTTAACATTGAAAACACACTGGTCTTTGTCCAACTCCCTCTGTGGTTGTGGTGAAGGCTAAATATAAACATAACACTCTGCCAAAGAAAACGCCACTGTGCCCTAGTGTAGTGGAAGTGCAATTGCACTTTATTTTGGGAAAGTAAAAAAAAGTTCCCCAAAGTCTAACGCGCCCCCTTTGACGAAGCCTCGCGCCCTCCCCCACACTATTTCAGAACCACTGACTTAACTTGATACACGTGCTTTTGATATCTTACTAAAGTATGACCCATTGTGCCTTATAGAAGGTATGTAAAAAAGTAAACAGAAAATTAGTATGATTTTTATTTAAAAGGAGGAATTCACAAATGGAATACAAGCCCTTTCTCCTCCCAAATACCCTTAAACTCTGTTCCACAGCACCATAAAAGATACCAACTTATTTCAAACATTAAGTTTAATGATTTTCTTTCCAGGGGAAAATGGGAGAGAAGAGTGGATATTTCCCTACCAATTACCTCATTAAAGTGCGTGCATCGGAGAGGGTTTACAAGGTCACTCGCTCCTTTGTTGGGAACCGAGAGATGGGACAAATAACTCTGAAAAAAGACCAGGTAAGAAAACACCTCATAGCACTGTTCCTCCTTTTAATTTATTATTTCATTATACAAAAAAAAAATCTTACACCAGTGGCAGAATGTTCTTCTTATTTTAAGTGTAATGTGCTATTTTATTAGCGAAAGAAGATAAAAAAAAAGAAAAGAAAAACATACACTAAATATTCTACCATTGTCGTAAGAATATATTCCCCACAGTGGTGCTTTGCATAATGTGAAGTTAGAGTGAGTTGAAAGTGCTTTATTTGGCCAGACTGTGGCATTGCCTCTCTGTCTTTTCAGATTGTAGTGAAGAAAGGAGATGAGAAAGGAGGCTACCTGAAGGTCAGCACTGGACGCAAGCTGGGCTACTTCCCTTTTAATCTGCTGCAGGAGATCACTGTGATTTAAGAAAATGGCAACAAATGTCTGTAACAAAATAATAACACATATACATTGATGTTTGACACACATTTTTTCCAGGATATGGGATGAAGCACGAATAGTCCGATCTGATTTAAAACTCATCATTTTCATTGGTTGAACTCTTTTTCGCCGTACTGTCCTTTGGTGGTACAGTATAGTACAGAAATGCATTATAGACGCTAAGCATGGCAAATCCCCCCCCCCCCCCCCCCCCCCCCCAAAAAAAGCCTCACTTGAATATGTTGTTTTCTCTGAGATATTTTTAATTTAATTTCTGTGACAATAGCAAAAATTTCACAATTCTACCTACCTACCTACCTACCTACCTACCTACCTACCTACCTACCTACCTACCTAGCTGAATCCACCTACCTACCTACCTACCTACCTACCTACATACCTACCTACCTCCGTACCTACCTACCTACCTACCTCCGTACCTACCCACCTACCTACCTATCTACCTACCTACTCACCCACCTACCTACCTACTGACGGTAGCTATCTGTACGTGGTAATTTGTTATTCAATAACTATGTCATCATAAGAATATACCATCAGCAGACGAGACAAGGTGGCTTTAAATAGTTTATGCAGTGACAATAATTATTAGAAATAAACAATAATTCACATATCTGACTTTACATGGGCTAGAGAAAAGGTCTGGAATAAATAAATATCACATTCAACATATATATTGTTCTGATTTTATTTTGGAAGCTTCTAAAATACTGGTAAATTGTGTTCTGGTGATAAAAATGATACAATGAGTAATGACAGCATTCAAAACACTTGAAATTTACACCATGAGTCATTTGCTAAATTAAAAAAAAAGCTTATTTATTTCTCATCAATGTACACACAGCACCCCGTTGTAATAGAAAAAAATGATCAAGTATTCAGACCACGTCCTCAATATTGAGTAAAAACACCTTGAGATTGCACAGTTACAAGTCTTCTTGGGAAGATGGAATACATTTTGTGTTCTGTCACTGTTGCCGTGGCACCTGATTGGTCCCCGCCGTCTGGCGCCAGGTTCTGTCACGGTTGCCACGGCGCCCAATTGGCCCGCTGTCTTTGAGTTGCCTGGTGTCGGAGCATTTGCGAAACTCCTGCTAAACTCTGTTGTGATACGTCAAGCCCTGTGAATCCCCGTTTTTGCCTGTGTTTTTGTTCTTGTTTTGCCAAACCTGTGAATCCCCGTTTTGCCTGTGTTTTTACTCTTGTTTTGCCAAGCCCAGTGAATCTCCGTTTTTGCCTGTTTTGCTCCTGTTTTGTTCTCGCCCCGAGCTGTTTGATTTTGACCACTTCCTCGTACCTAGCAATCTACTTCTGTGACCATCAATCCCCGGATCGGGTGTGCGCTCATTTCTCTTCTCCCCAATAAACTGTGAGAAACGTTACGCGATTGGGTTCTGCTTCCTGTTTCCTGTTCTGGTTTGTGACATCTCAAGGTTTCATTTTCCTCATGTTGAGGTTTTTGAGTTTTTCCTTGCCCTCATGTAACTTTTGGATCAGGGGATGGTTTAATAATAGTGTTCTTTGTGATTAAGGGCTATACAAATAAACATGACTTGACTTGACTAGTCTGAAAGGTCCTGCTCACTTTCAAGGAGGTTGTGTTTCAGGATATCTATACAGGACCTGATTCATCTTTCCTTCAATTGCAACCAGCCGACCCGTCCCTGCAACAGAAGGACACCATCAATACATGAGGAGCACACCACCATTTTTCACTGCAGGGATTGTATGGGGCAGGTGATGAGCACTGTCTTGTTATATTCACACTATGCAGGCCTTAATTTATCCTGTACTGAGAAGAGGCTTCCGTTGGGCCACTAAGGATTAAATCCCCAAAGGGCGCTGTAGTAATAGTTTACTTTGTGGAACTCTTTTCGCATCTACCTACTGCATATCTAGAGTTAGCCACAATGATCTTTGGTTTACCTCTCGCACCAGGGCTTTTTTCCTGCCATCGCTCAGTCAGACTAGACGCCTAGGCAGAATTAGGGTTTTCATGAACTTCTCCAATTTGATGATTATGGAGAACATTGTGCTCTTAAGAACCTTGAGAGCTGCAGAAATTCTTTTTTAACCTTGGCTATCTGTGCATTGCCACAAATCTGTCTCCGAGGTGTTCCTTCGACCTCATGATTCTCATTCAATCTGACATGCACTGTGAGCTGTAAGGTCTTAGGCAGGTGTGTGCCTTTCCTGATCAAGTCCAATCAGTATAAATAACCAAAGACTGACTCAAATTAAGGAGCAGAACAATCTCAAGAAGGTACCAAAGAAATGTGATATATCATTTTTTTATATTGGTAAACTTTCTACCTTCCATTTTTTTCTTTCAAATGATGTGCTGAGTTTCATTAAAAACATTTTTTTTCTTTTTTTTTCAAATGGTTGCAATGACATTGTACCGAATATTGAGGCCAGTTAATTACATCAATAAATTATTGATAGATAGATAGATAGATAGATAGATAGATATATACTTTATTCATCCCCGTAGGAAAATTCACACTTCCAGCAGTCTACCCCGTTGTTTATTAACAGATTAACATGATGCCCGAGGGTGCTTGTAGCGGATGACGTCACGCCAGTCCAAAAGTTCGACATTCCTGCGGCAGATGGAAATCTTTTCTTTGTGAAAATCCAGGGATACACCACCTCGTGTTAGCAAGTCCGCCTCCTCTCCGATTCCCCCCGGCTTTCATGTCTCTGTTTAGCGACGTTGAAGCCGGATTTCTCCAGGTGGCTCCGGGTGGCTACACGTTAGCGTCCGGAATGCTAAACGTGAGCCACGTTTCCGCAAAACACAGCAACTGCGCTCCCTGTGCGCTTCGATGTTTTCAAAAAGCACTCGATGATCCTATTTGGTCGTGAGTTCGCATTTACCATGATTACGGATGGTACCGAAGACTTATAACGCCGCTAGCCGCTTCGCTAGCTTCGGCTTTTCTTCCACCATGGGCCCCTTCATCACGCCGGCACGAGAATTCCTCAGGGCAAGGAGTTGAAATACACGCATTTCTTGTGCGTTAAAACCCATGTCCATAGGATAGAAGTAATCCATAGTGTAGTTGTCAAAACGGGAAGAAAAAACACCGAAGATAGGAGCAGACAATAAAACAGTTGGGCAGCTGCTGGAAAAGGCAGCCGCTCGTGGCAGCGCCGCTTTGATCTACTATTCTGAAGAGACAAGTTCAATATTACTATTAAACTCGTTCCGTCTTTATGTGCACCACATCAGTTTGTAGATGGTTTGATCAGGAGAAGGCATGAAAAACCACATAAACGGGCTTGCATACACTGAAACATAAATCTGAAGGTGGCTACATGTCAATTTGGGTGAGTTAATCGTGTAATCGACATGCACAGAGTTATTCTGGTTGGTATAAATGATAGTTTTGACACATTAATCAGACAAGATATTTTGTAGTTCAGTAATCTCTTATCAGAAGATAGGTCACACAGAGGCTTTTCTGTGTTTTGTTTTAAATCAACCTGAGATATTATTTTAATATGAGGCCTCAAACATTGACCTAACTTTCTTAAATGCATATCCATTGTTTCTTTTGTGCAAATACATGTGGGAACACAGTCATCGATCAACACAGATGAACTGACGGACACAGTTTTACTTAACTCTCTGCTGTCTTCTGTGGTTACTTAAGATTTATATTTGTTGGTCCAAGTGTTGAGAGTAAATCAATTTAAGCTGTTCCACGATCAGGGTTGGGTAGGGTTACTTTAACTGGCTTACTTTCAATTACTTTTGGATTAGTCCAATACCAAATATGCTAATAAAAGACAAAAGAAACTAAATATGAATAAAATTATGACTCACAACACGTGGTGAGCTTTCTCTCCTGGCTTTGATCTCTTTGATCTCCTGCAAAACTAACATAAAATGCGACAGAAAGAAAAAGAAAATAAATCCAAACATCTTGCCAACATCATTTTTGCCGTTCCATGTATTCCGTTACTCCCCAAGCCTGCACAAAATTTAGTAATACCCAACCTTGTCCACGATTAAAGAAGGCTAGTTTGTTATTTGCTGTTACACATATGAGCCAGACAGATTTCTCAGACCATTAGAGGACTTGCAAGTATATTTACTATATTTCAAATACTCTTAAATTAAGGAATCCACTCGAAGAAGCTTCCGGTGATTTGAATGTGGCTGTCATACCAGACAAGAACCCACTGGAGAAGATTGTGTATGTTTTCGGCAGAGAAATGCTTTGCTTTGAAAGGGGGTGGGAGGAGGCTAGGGCTGTTCAGGCTGTAACTGCAGAAAGCGCTCAGTTCATTTTGGTGAAAGGATTCAAGCTTGCTCTTCTCAGTATTTTTTCATACAAGATGAATGCCATTGGTTGGAAGTTGACCATCACTTGCCTGTGGTTCCTCCCTTCTGCGGTAAGCTAACTTTTAATTGTTGTACTTCTAAAAACTACTTTTCTATATAGTTTTTGCAACTATTTAATAACATTTATTACAGGAAAAAAATTGTGATAGAATCTATCTCAACATTAAACGGAAAACATTTTTAGCTTTTAAACTTGGGAAACTACAAATAGTAGGCTTGTTTTTTTTGTATTATGCTCTTCAACATCACAATTGAGGATTTTTTTTTTTTTTTGCTGAATCTTTTGACAATTACAACAACAACCTAGATAATTTCATGTTCAAACTGATCTTTATAATAGTGTAGCTCTAAGGACGGATTTGCTCTGAAAGTAGAAGATTAAATTTTTTCTTGTCATGAGGCAGATTTTGGTAAGACTGGAAAGACGTTGACTTGAATATTATTAAGATACGACTCACCGCTTTTCTGACTTAAAAACATATTTTGCTTTGACTTTCAAGCAATATCATGTACTGGTAATATTCAGTCTCAAGACAGCTGTAATAACGGAAAAAAATGGGTGGCATCTTTAGGAATCGTCTTAAAACACATCTGAATTATTTGGTCATACCTCCAGCAATGTTCATTGTTTATGGTCCGTGTCTGTGAATTTATTTCAAATACTTATTTAAATTTTTGTGACTCACGCTATTAATCATTAAATTACTTACATTTCGGTGGACCACCTTGAATTTATTATTAACTGATTACACGTCAAAAATGTTCATTGTGCCTGCAACCTACTCACTTCTGGTATTTATTTATTTTTTTCATAAAGAATATTACTTTAATTTTTGCAGTTAATCTGTTCCATAAACAGTGGATTTCTGCAAAGTAGGAATCATTACATATTTACTTGTGTGCACACGCAGTTTTCCTCATACATAGTATTTTGATACTGCAAAGCTCCGTGGACTTGTCGTGCACTGACGAATGATTCACAGACTTTTTTACTTGCGAAAAAACAAGTTTCATTTGAATTGGTTGGTCTATCTATTTCCATTTTATGGCACGGCGAAAGTGCCACTATTGTATCGATCCATCAGTAGTGGATGCCACAGTTATATCCATCCATATGTAGTGTAAGTCCATGCTTGTGGCAAAATATGTACGAGCTTGTTTGGTAAACAGACGGGACTTAGCAAAAGAATTAGCATTTGGAGCAACGAGCCATAAATGTACAGTTCTACGTTGATTTTGGTGAGTGAAATGAATGAAATCACCCTTTATTTCATGTCAAAAGTTGAATTAGGAAACGACTTCTCTTTGTATAGTGGCGTTGCTCCTGCTTGCCCACAAATCGGAATACTTGCAAACAATGTTCGCTCTAATTTTCCACGGGTCTGAGCGTTCACACAAAGTCGGTGAGCAAAGCTTGAAACAACAGTGAGCAACGGCAATCCCAAGTGTGGCAACTAATCCATTATCAAACATGTCCAAAACTTGACATCAAGTTACATTTTACTGAGTTTCCGGCATTGCAAAAACTTTTTTCACTTTTTAATTAATTGACTCATGTATTATTGCAAAGGTTGTACGGCCTACAAATGTCATTTGTTTTCACAACAATTCTTTCACAAGATTTCCATTTCTTTTTTTTTCTGGTATCTTTTGTCGCATAATACTAACATTTTTGGGGGCTTATTTCGTCGGTTGCACGATACACAACTGTATTTAATCACATTTTTTGGAAGTACAATGTTGGCATTATTGGAAATTATTTAAATGCAACACAAACGTATTATTCTTTTCCCCTGTTTTTTTCTTTTTTTTTAATTCCTTTAAAAATCTCATTGTGTTTATTTTTTCCTAGCTGTTACTTTTTTCTTTTCTTCTTGATTTACTTTTTTCCTTTGTTTGTTTCTTTTCTTTTTTTCTGGCTTTTTTTCTGAATTTTCCAACTTTTTTCTCTTCCTTTTGAGTCTTTTTTTCTCAGCTTTTCACTACTTTTTCACTTTGGTATATTTTTCTTTTTGTTCTATTTCTCCCCTTCCTTTAAGTCATTCTGTGCACAATTTTACATAATATTTGGTCGTGTAGGGATTAAAGAAGCAAAAACAACCTGAAGAGCCGTTTGGGACCCGAAAGAGCAGTTCTTTTTAGTGAGCCGAGCCGAAGAAGCCGGTTCTCGAAAAACTCTACCGACTTTACTCAACGTTCTACTTCGACATTGACATCAAAATACCGCATTTAGAACACAGCGTCAGGGAAACCCGTGTATTTCTACCTTCATGCACTGTAACTTTGACTTAATTAGTTCTTTAATTAGCAATTTCGAGCCCTGATTTTTGTGAGCTGACTAGATTTGTTTTGTGCACGGAAAAGCTCTGGGTAGTGCGCAATTGCGCACGTACGCAGCTTAGAGGGAAAATTGCGCTGGATAGATTTTCTTGTGCGCTGAGAATGCGCAGGCAGTGCGCGACTGCGCACGCGTGCAGCTTAGAGAGAACATTGCTTGCAAATGGCATTTAGACATGGTTATTTGTTTGTCACTTGTCATGTGAATGATTCAATTTGATCTCTCCAATCAGCGCCTTGGAAATAGATGGCAGTTCTCCGATTGATTTTAGTGTACTGGTGCTTTTAAAATGACACTGAAAATCTGCGTTGCATTTTGTGTTTATCCAAATCAGATAGTTCATATTTGGCTTCACTTGTCCACAAAATATTTTGCCTTAGCTTTTGCAGAAGACTCAGTGGTCAAAATAGTAGACTTGAAACATGTACCAATATCATTTTTTTTGACATAGTGACCGCTACTTTCTTGGTGTTATTCTTATATTTCACTTATTCTAAATTCATCAACCATCATCATACCTGTCAAAACCGAGTGACTAAAATGCATACAAGTCTAGCTAAAAATAAATCATATCTCACATAATTACATAGCTTGGGTCTTCTTGTTTATTCATTCCTCAGCCCCTCCAAATACTGGGCTGGCACTCTGACTCTCACAGGATGTTGCTCTGGGTTGGCATCACAAACCAACTGACATGGTTGTCACATTGTAAGTTCTAATTGGGCTTGGTGAGAGCAGTGCATAAGGCGGCAGGGGCTGGCTGTGACAGAGCACAGAAACGCGGATGCGAATTGACAACTTGGCCAAGGTGGCTGGAGGTGATCCCACTTAATGACATCCCGCATGGGAAATGCTTATTCCAAAAATATCGAGGAAAATGCAAAAATTGGTCGGCTGTCTGCAAGTTTTCACCGAACAAGTTTTGCTTCCGTCTGTAGGTGTTTCAAACTGAAGCCAAACTTTTACTTTCAAATGCCTTTAATGAAAAGAACTCCAAGTTGATAACTGAATTTGCACTGTTCATTTGTTGTGCCCACATTTTTCTGTTTTCTGTTCGTATTTTCAAGGAGAGCGTCATTTTAGGAAAATCAATAGACTTTTCCCACAACACACAGTATTAGAAAACTGAAATTATTTATAATATTCCTGATTTTTTCATATTGGATATGATCTCCAAACACTGGAGATCAAAATGACACGACAACTAATAAAAAATGAAATATTTCCAAGACAATGTCATCGTCATTGCTCAAGTTAAAGGACTTTGTGTTGTGTCTATGAAATGCTACTACAACACGTTTTCACAAAATAGATAAGGCATTTCAACAATAAAAAAACAAACACACACAAGTATTTTGCCAAAAATGCACTGATAAAAATTAGAGAACACTTTTGGGTGGCTCCCACTTAATGATTGTATTCTAGCAGATTGTGCTAATTTCCTTGATTATCTGTCAATCCCTGTTTAACTGGCATTCTAACTGACTTTGCAAGATCATACCTGTCAACCTGTACGTTTTTGCTGTACAAAGTATGTGTCAGGGGGACCAGAACAGAGCAGGAGACCCCAGAGCGTTCGTTACAAGTCTTTTATTTGGGGAAGCGTACAGGGTTAGCGGGAGACGCGATGACCGTCGAACGTCAGCAGCAACGCCGTGAAGACAAATTCGGAACACGTAGCCAATCGTAGCGTGGGACGGAAGCAGGTCGAGTTTACCGGGACTGGAGAGAAGATCGTAGCGTGGGACGGAAGCAGGTCGAGTTTACCGGGACTGGAGAGAAGATCGTAGCGTGGGACGGAAGCAGGTCGGATCGGAGGCAGGCAGGCAGAATCAGGTAAACAAGAAGGCACAGGTAATCGGGAGAGTCATACGGGGTACAGAAGTAATCCTTCGACGAAGAGGTCTCCGCGTAGCGTGCTTAAAAAGGGAACATAAACCAATCAGGAAGCGCATTCCAGCACGCAAGATGATTACCCCAGGTGGCTCCACTTGGGTAATCATGACAGTATGTTTATTATGCATTTTAAGACATGTACGACGTACAAGAAAATCTGTACGGAAAAACGCAAATTTGTCAATTATGGGTATCATCCTGTAAACACCGACTATCATAAAACGGCAAATATATCAAGTCTAACGAGTTCGCCGCGGTAGCCTGTATCTGGGTGTCGTTTTTTTTTCCCGTTGCAAACGAAGCTAGTGGTTTGATGCTACTGTGCGCATGCGTCTGCCGCCTGGAGATTTCCCATCATGCATCATTCTGAAAAAAAATGGTGTAAGATTATTTTGTATTTTGTAAGGGAAAATACGACAGTTTGTACGGGCATGGAGCCGTGGAGGTTGACAGGTATGCAAGATGCTGCGCTGTTCTTAAGTGACTGAAAGCCTCCAGTAGCAGGTTGTTCAGATGAAAATGAAAGGGATGACACTTTCAGCCATAGCAAGACAATTTGATTGATACGAACCTGTTATTTAAAAAATATTCTATCTTTACAATACTACAAATTCATTCAAAAAGGCTGCTTGTCCACTGAAACAAATGCAAGAGAGGACAAGTCACAGCAGAGGATGTCAGTGGGCAATCATTTCCAAACTGCAGCTAGAATTGCTCGCCAATTCAGTGGTGAACATGGTAAGTTTCTCTCTCTCCATACAGTCTGTTGCCGTTTAAGAGCATTTGGACTGAAGGACCACACTGCAATGACCAAACCTCTCATGAGCAAAGAAAATAGAATGGCTAGACTAAGCTCTGCTGAAGAGCATGTTGTGTGGACAGAGAACTGGTCCAGTGTTCAATTCAGTGATGACATTTTTTTTAACTTATATTGGTCTGATGGGAAAAATTATGTTTAGCGACACATTGGAGAAAGACTAAACCCAAAGTGTGTAAAAAAGTCAGCGGGGCAGGAAGAGTCATGGTTCTTGGCTTATTTTCTGCAAGAGCTCAGGGTTAATACTTGCGTTATTACCTAATCAGCCTGCAGTCTTAATGCACGACAATACTACATTTCCACAGCAAACCGGGTATTGAATTTCCTTGAAGGTGAACACATGGAATTAAAGGCGCGGCCTTCCCAGAGTCCTAATATCAACCCAATAGAAAACCTCTGGAGAACCCTTGTTGACAACGTTATGGCCAAGAAACCCACTACAATCACCGAACTGTGGAGGAGGCTGGAAGAAGAATGGACCAAAATTACACCAGAGCAGTGTGAAATACTAAAGTGCTAACCTGTGGCCGCAGATGAACTCGAGTCCTTCAGAGCATAGGCCTGTACACTTATCAACAACTGCTGACTAATTTTGATAAGTGCGTTCTCTAATTTTGATCAGTAAGTTTTCTGAATAATATTTTATTTTGTGAAATGCTTTTAATCATTTTGTGAAAAGGTGTTGTAGAACCATGATATAGACACAATGAAATGTCATTTAACTGTGGAACCGTGAAGATAATATGATTTCAAAATGATAATTAAGTCAAGGTACGTCATGTTTATTTGTATAGCCCTTAATCACAAAGAGTCTCAAAGGGCTGCGCAGATCAAAGACTATTGCAAACTATAATTACAGACTATTCACCTAGGTGAGGGCAAATGATACACGTATTATCAACATAAAGCAGGGGTAGCAAACAAGTTTGACAAAGAGCCGAAATTTTTAACTGTGAGAGTCAAAGAGCCACACCACGCACTGATCTGCCATGACAGACAGACACACACAAACACACACAATTAAAAACATATTTCCCATAACACACTCCTTTCCTTACAATACAAGTATTGTTCTTGTGTTGATTTCAAGGAAAGTGTCCACCCTCAATACACACACACACACAAAAACTAAACAATAAACAAAGCAAAGGACCACAGTATATAGAAAATATGATGAGGCAAAGAGCCACATTCTTATTGGCCAAGAACCGCATGCGGCTCTAGTGCCACGTGTTCACCACCCCTGACATAAAGTATAGGTTATTCATATGCCATGGAGTAGAAGTGTGTTTTAAGCTTAGATTTAAACATTTCCACTGAGGTTGCAGATCGGATCTCAGGGGGAAGAGAACACTCTCGAACCTGAGGATCTCTTCTTGGCTCTTGGGATCACTAGTAGACCTGCATTTTCAGAGCGAAGGCTCCGGACCGGAACATAGGGGGAAATTAAATCTGAAAGATATGAGGGAGCAAGTCCATGCATGATTTTGTATAATGCCAACAGAACCTTAAAATCACATCTTAAGCTAACAGGGAGCCAATGCAGGTTAGCTAAAATCGGGGTAATGTGATCAAACTTTCTTGTTTTAGTCAAAAGCCTGCTGAAGGCTCTTGATTTAGGACTTCGGGAGACCAGGGAGTAGTGCATTAGTAGTTATTACTAGTGATTGTTATTTTTTTTAACTTTGAGAGGGCTGAGTGGAAGATCTAACACTGTCAACTGTCCATCTGTGTCCGACACTTGTCACTGTCAGTGCAACAGCCAACTGCCTTTGTGTATTTTTCCTCACATGTTTTTCTTTGTCCCAACATGTTTTTTTTGGCATAAATTATAGTTGTGTGAGTGTATATGTGAGTGTGTGCATGCTCTTAGAGCGATTTATTTTCTATTTTTCTATTTGGGAGAGTAAACATATTTCTCAATGGTTTTGATGCAAAAAAAAGAAGAAAATACATGAGTTGCAGAGATGACAATTACTCACATTGTGATTTATTCTGACTGACAGAGGCCCAAATCAGGGATTAAATAACCTTGAGCTCTTGCCACACATCATGACTGACCTGACCAGATTTAATCATTCTGACTGATTTTTTTTAAATTTTTTTTTTTTTGCTGTCATAGGCTCCTCCGCTGTCCCTGGGCCCAAAATGCTTTGCACTGGCTATTGTAACACCACACGGGCTTGGCTTTTGGATAATGGATTTCAGTGGCAAAAACAAAACCCTAATTCGTATATGAACACTCAATATGGTTCCTAATACTATAACATAATAAAAACAATGTATGTGATTTTTTTATACAGCTTCTGCCATTTGCATTTATTTGAAACTGCATAGCGAGCCAAATCAAATTGCTTCACAGCTCTTGTATTCATACCTAATTTGTATTCAATTAGAAGCTTGTTTTGTTTATTGATAACTGAATATTAATTTGGTGTTCCTCAAAGGGAAGAGAAACAACTGGTACCTCTGATATCCCGAGTCAAAAATGGAGAACGTTTGAAGACGAAGAAGCTGCTGTTGGCGCAGCGCTGAAGGTAAAGCATATTTCAAAGGACTTGAAGACCATCTCTACCAAATACAAAACCCCTGCGTATGGATCCCTCAGCCCATACAGCTGGCCGCATAACCATTCCCAGGCTCTTGATCAACATTCCCACAGCCCTCAGTCCAAACCTCATTCAAAAGTCTCCCCAAAGTCCAAGAAGATTTTGGGATGGGGTGACTTTTACTTTAATGTGAAAACTTTAAAGTTCAGTCTTTTGGTGACCGGAAAAATTGTAGACCACATCAACGGCACGTTCAGTGTTTACTTCAGGCACAACTCTTCTCATTTAGGGAACATATCAGTCAGTATCGTTCCACCTTCTAAAGCTGTAGGCTTAGAGGTTCTGGATCAAGGAATTCCCAACATCCATACCAGGAACTTGGTGCTGCTGCCAGACTCCGCTTTGCACCTTCAATCTACTAACGCCTCCCTGCTAGAGCGGCACAAGCAGCGAGATTTAATGGTGACGACGGAACTCAAATGCCGCATCGAGTATCAGAGAACAAACCGGTCCAAGAAAACCAAACCCTGCATGTATGACCCAGGTCAAACGTGCTACTCTGAAAACACCCAATCACAAGCAGCATGGATCTGTGCTAAACCTTTTAAAGTTATATGTATCTTCATCGCCTTCACTGGCACCAACTACAGACTGGTCCAGAAAGTTTGCCCGGATCGCAACTTTCAGGCGGAACAGAACCAGCAGAATTTTGGATGACTGAATAATCAAACACAAACTGTTTACCAGGATCTAAAGTAAGTTTGATGCACAAAGTCTTTGATGGACCATTACATTGAATCTATCTATCTATCTATCTATCTATCTATCTATCTATCTATCTATCTATCTAACTACCTACCTACCTACCCACCTACCTACGTATCTACCCACCTACCCTGGTCATATCCCTCGAGAGAGGTGAGCGACAGCAAGACAAACACATACACATTGAATCACTTTTATTAAAGTTCTAACAAAAAATGTGAATAATACAAATTGTTAAAAAAGTAAAACATGTTCGACCCTTCCTAAAGAGCTGGATTTTCATCCATTGGTAAAAAAATTTATTCTAAAATAAAAATATTTTTTGGGTGGAGAAAACAGTCATCTTCACAAATTGGAAGAGGTGCTGTTGGTGCAGTTTTTTTTTTTTTACGGATGTGTGATTGGAAGAAAACACAACTTTGAAGGTGTTTGAGTAAGAAATTGACATTTTGAGCTAAAAAGTGGATGCAGCTGATTATGTATCTTCTAAGAAACAGCTCATGACATGATGAGAATGTGTATCTTGCAAATTTCGCTAAAAATCAGATGCATAATGGATGTTTGCTAATACATGTGTGGTATTAATGCTTGAATTGGCTTTAGCTGCCACTGTATGGCTGATCTCAATGAAATACACAGATCGTAGATGGAGGCACTTTTCTCAGTAAATGTAATGCTGGAATTCGACTCCGATACTAAGAAAATACAATTACGTTATGTTGTAAAAAAATGGAGTTCGTGTTTAAAGGTTATTCTTGTTGGAATGAATGGGGTAAAAAGTCAACACAGGTTAAAGAAAGCTATTTAATGTTTTATTTGTGTTGTGATGAATTGTTGTATTTTGTGCTGTTTGTGAATCTGCAAATGGAGTTATTCGATGTGTGTAAAAAAACGAAAATAATTCCAGTCAGAGAGCATACATGCTACTGGCTTTTTTTTCTGTGTGTGATGGCTTTCACTTTCAACAAAATAAAAAAAATGGATTAAGTGATTGTTACTTTCAGAGCTGTTACAGTTGAAGCTTGAGCTCAATTTAAAACTGAAAGGGACAGTGCAGTATTTGACCATTAGATCTCACTGTATTGTGTAGTGCAGTGGTGGCCAAACCGATCCTCGAGGACGCATGTCCTGCATGTTTTTGGGGTTTCTCTACTTCAACCCAGGTGATTCAAACCCCCTGGATCATTATTAAGCTCCCTTGTTTTTTGGGTACCCATAGCAGCAAAATGCTGGATGATTATGTCAGCTGCTTCTAGATGAGGCTCATGTTAAGTCAAGTCATGTGTATTTGTATAGTCCTTAATCAAAAGGAGTCTAAAGGGCTGCACAGACTACTATGACACCAACCCCTGATCTAAAACCTACATGAGGACAAGGAAAAACAAAAAAAAATGCTAATTTCTTGACTTACGAAAATGCATGTTTAAATGTAAGTCCATGTATTTCTGCTTATTATTTGAATCAAAATTGTTTTTTTAAATTAATGATTTTCAACACTTGGGGGTGCCAAATAATACACCATGTCCCTTTAAAGTTAGACAGCAGAAGCTCCTTGAGAATGTTTTATTTTCTGCAGAAGGGTAACAAATAATCCATTGGCATGATTGAAAGATGTTTTTGTTGCTACTGTTCATGCAAGTGATAGTAATGAATGTTTTAATGTGTATCAAATTGACCAACAGAGCTCTCTTTGTTGATTGACGTTTGTCATGTGACATTTGCAGAATAAAATGTTTAATGTGTGCCTTTGAAATAAAGGACATTCATATCTTCAGATATATTCTTTTAGGAGCATATATTTGTGATTGCTTTGTTGTTTTCAGTTTTTTTCAAATTATATCAATATTTGAACTTTGGAGGATTTCTCAGAAATGTATCTTAATTTGAAATGATGTCCACAGTGCCTAAGGATCCTGTTGTTAACAGTAGTCATGTTCTGACGTTCTGTTAACGTTTTAAAATATTATCACAGCGTGAAAAAGAATAAAAAACATGGTGTTTCTTCTTCATAACGTATGCAGTATCCTTTGTTTAATAGCAGTGTCAGCCAAGAGAAAATTAGTAGTGCAGACTATTCTATATTGAAAGACAGTTGATGCACAGCTTCCTGTGCTTTACGTAAGACTTAATACCCCAACAGCTGAGGAAATATAATGAAAGCAAAAGATGAAAGAACGAGCTTTGTTTATGTTGCAACAATAACTGTGTGGGTGTTTGGACAATGTGACACACAGCAATGGGACAACTAACAAACAAACCTTTATATTACCATATTACCATTACACTTTGAATAATCTTCCATTAGCACACCTATGTAAAGAAATTAAAAAAGATGGATTTTATTCACTGGTTTTGTTTAAACCATCAAAAGACCCAGTAGTTCCACTCCTTTGTTTCCAACCCCCCTTGTGCAAAGTGTATTAAGTTGTGTGATTAAAGTCGTTTGGCACTGGCTCTCCTGCCTTGTTTACGAAAGACGAGCTGAGAAATCACACCAAAACCTGCAACTTGAAGGATTGAACTTGTGCCGTTATGTTCTGATCATAAGTTCATTAAATTTTTATTTCACAAACTAAAGAGAGCAAAATTGACTGAGGATTTTCTGTCGGGCCTCTTCAGGATTTGACTTGATACAAAATGTTGCAAGAGAAGTGGGAAAGTTCACAGTTACTCAAACAGCAGAGCATGCATATAGAATATGCTGTTAATTATTCTGTGTTCTTGTAGTCTGAGCGGAGGTGCTGAGAGTTTTTATGGTGAAAGAGAGTTCATTTAGAATAGTGTTACTCAACCTATTTTGAGGCACAGCGCACCTTTTTCATCGCAAAATAATAATCTCACGGCTGAAGTACTAGTTTTATTTTTTAATATAGGCTTTGATGTAGCGGTAGTCTCCATTGAAAAAAACGGCAACATTCATGTCACCAAAGTGTCTTGAATAGAAATCCATCTTCAAGGCTTTGCCCCATTAAAGTTGCATGTTCTTCTGTGCGTTAACTAAAAGGAGAGTGATAATTATTTGAACACTACATGTTGCTGTGTTGTGTAGTGCAACCGAAAAAGCTCAAGGAGGAAGATAAACTACAGAGACTTAAAGAGACAAAAAACTCACCATTTCCTACTCTCATTTTGAACAGTCTTTTTGAGGTTAATAATGTCAGCTCCCTCTAGATGAGGACCATGTAATGTAAAATCAAATGCTAAATACTCATCTCTCATCTCATTAGCTACAGAGCTTATCCTCAGTAGGGTCGAGGTGGTGCTGGAGCCTATCCCAGCAATCATCGGGCAGTGGGCAGGGGACACCCTGAACTGGTTGCCAGCCAATTGCAGGGCACACGGGGACAGACAACTCACTCGCTCATTCACACCTAGGGACAATTTGGACCGGCCAATTCACCTGAAATGCATGGTTTTTTTTGGAACGTGGGAGGAAACCGGAGTGCCCGGAGGAAACCCATGCAAGCACGGGGAGAACATACAAACTCCGCACAGGAAGTCTGGAGCTGGATTTGAACCCAAGCAGGAGGTTCCCAAGACATGAACTGTGCCGCACATGCGCTAACCACTGCCCCACCGTGCTGCCTGCTAAATACTCGATTTATGTAAAACATTTTTTTAAATGTACGCTTATATGATAGTTCATGTATTTAGCTCATTTAAAACAATATTATTCTTTAAATTAATCGTGTTTTTTTTTTTTACCACTGTAGGCGCTATATGATACACACTGTCCCTTTAAGACAGTGGTCGTCAAACTACAGTCTGCACGCCATACCAGGCTCGCCCATTGATTTAATCCGGACCGCGAAATGATGCTGAGAGAAGCATCAGAAAAAATGAGCTGCTTTTTTATCATACAATGACCTGCAGTTTTAAATTTGTCCACTGGATGCCGCCAAACCCACGCACCAAACCACACACTGTAGCTGTGTATATTGACAACAATTTATCAAACAAAGAACATTTGTGGAAGTACCCATCAGAATATTATTTTATTTACTGTATAATACAAGTCTTTGTTTAAGACAATATGATTGTACTCACCTAGATTTCTTAGCCTCTGTCCCTTTGTGTACCCCCATTAAAACTATATTTTTCAGCTCGCTAAATTCTTTATACTGTAGTGGGTTGTACATAATTCACCCACGGAACTATTGTTTAGTTAGCGAGTTCCTAGGGGGACTCTTAATTCGACCGGTTCTAGCCACTCTCGTGTGTTTGTTTTGGTTATCGCAAGTTTACATGTTATTAAAGCAGCGTCCTTTGGCACCTTTGTTTGACACTCCGCCTACGACTCCCGTCTCTGCTCGCTACATTGGTGACCCCGACATTAGTCTCGTGGAAGTTTCCGAGGCTGTGCATACTACTGAGCATACAGTCATGGCATACGCGCCCGTTCTCAAGCTCCCCGAGTTCTGGGAGTCATCAGCGCTAACGTGGTTCGCACAAGCAGAAGCTCGATTCGCCCTGCACGGAATCACTAACGATGACTCTCGCTATTACCACGTGGTGTCTGCTCTGGGGAGCTCAACTGCAGCCAGAGCGGTGAGTTTCATCACATCCCCTCCTGAACTGGATAAATATAAGGGACTGAAGGCATATCTCCTCAGAATCTTTGAACTGTCGCGTTCTGAGCGTGCTCGACGCCTCCTTGCTATTCAGGGCTTAGGAGACAGTAAGCCATCGGATCACATGGAAATGATGTTAAACTTGCTTGGCACCGAAGAGCCAAATTTTCTTTTCATTGAACTTTTTCTGCGTCACATGCCGCCGCATGTCCAGACGGCGCTTGCAAATACAACCATTACAGATCCGCGTGCACTGGCAGAGGAAGCGGACCGGTTTTTCCTGGCCACGCATAGATACACACATGAGGTGCTGGCCCCTACACGCGCCTACACACCATCAAGTGCGACGCCCCCAGCCAGCAAGGCACGCGCGGCCACCGACGATCAGAATGTGTCAGGTCTGTGTTACTACCATGCACGTTTTGGGCCCAGGGCCAAGAAGTGCCGTCCCCCTTGCACCTCCAACGCGACGGGAAACTTCGAGGCCTGCACTCTGTAGCGGCCGTGAGTGCAGGCGCAAGAAACCGGCTACTGTTCATCCGGGACGCCATCTCCGGCCAAAAGTTCTTGTGTGACACCGGCGCCCAGAGGAGCGTCCTCCCTGCCACTGTGGACGATGTGGGGGGGGGAACACATGGACCTCCATTAACTTCTGCCAATGACACCCCCATCCGCACATACGGGACACGGACAGTGGACGTGTGTTTTGGGGGTCAGCAGTTTACATGGGACTTTGTCACTGCGGATATTGCTTTTCCTCTTCTTGGTGCAGATTTTCTGTGTGCCAATGGATTACTCGTCGATGTGAAAAATGGCCGCCTCGTTGACGCATTGAATTTCTCCTCTCTCGCGTGTGTCCGCGACAAGGGGATTTTTGAGGGTCTGTCCAGCTCTCTCTTGGACGGTGATATTTACCACCGGCTCCTCGCCGAGTTCCCCAGTCTGGCGAAGCCCACCTTCTCAGCCTCCACGACCAGACATGGGGTTGAGCACCACATTGAAACCAAGGGGCCCTCGGTTCATGCCAGGGCCCGACGACTCAATCCAGACAGACTGGCAATTGCTAAATCCGAATTTGCTAACATGGAACGTCTCGGCATCATTCGCCGATCAGACAGCCCCTGGGCCTCTCCATTACACATGGTCCCGAAACCAGGCGGTGGCTGGCGCCCATGCGGGGACTATCGCCGCCTTAACGAGGCTACCACGCCCGACCGTTACCCGGTCCCGCACATTCAAGACTTCTCTGCACACCTGGCGGGCAAACTTCTCTTTTCCAAGGTGGACCTCGTGCGCGGATACCACCAACTGCCAGTGCATCCCTCAGATATACCGAAGACGGCCGTGATAACTCCATTTGGGTTGTTCGAATTTCTCAGGATGCCGTTCGGACTGAAAAATGCCGCTCAGTCCTTCCAAAGGCTGATGGATTCAGTGCTCAGGGACATGCCTTTTGTGTTCGTCTACCTGGACGACGTCCTGGTTGCCAGCTCCTCAGAAGAGGAACACTTGGAGCACCTCAGAGACCTCTTCACCAAGCTCAGTCAGCATGGCCTGATTATAAATCCCGCGAAATGTGTTTTTGGCGTACCCTCCATCCACTTCCTTGGGCACCTCATCACCAAGGATGGGGCTTCCCCCCTGCCGTCTAAGGTAGAGGCCGTCTCCACCTTTCCTCAGCCGCCAACAGCACGGGGCCTCAGGGAGTTTCTCGGCATGGTGACATTCTACCATAGGTTTATTCGCCGAGCCGCTGATGTCATGCGCCCACTCTACGAAGCCCTCAAGGGTAGGTCACCCAATCAAGCTGTTGAATGGACCGCTGAGAGGATCAAGGCATTCAAGGACACAAAAACCGCGCTGTGCCAGGCAGCCATGCTGGCTCACCCAGCCCCCGGAGCCCCAGTCGCACTGACTACAGACGCATCAGACCTTGCAGTGGGTGCTGTGTTCGAGCAGTGGGTTGACAATGCTTGGCAGCCACTCGCCTTTTTTAGTCGCCAGCTGGTCCCCAGAGAACGTAAAAACAGTGCATTCGACAGAGAACTACTTGCCATCTGGTTGGCGATTCGCCACTTCCGTTTCATCTTGGAGGGCCGTGAGTTCATCGTCTTTGTTGATCATAAGCCTCTTACGTTCTCCATGTCCAAGACGTCCGAACCATGGTCTGCCCGCCAGCAGCGCCAGCTGTCATTCATATCGGAATACACGACTGACATCAGGCACATTGCTGGGAAGTCCAACGTGGTTGCGGATTGCCTGTCCAGAGCAACCATCAGCGCTGTGCAATTGGGGCTTGATTATTCCAGTATGAGTGTGGACCAGGCTTCTGATAACGGCATCCAAACGCTCAAGAGCTCAGACACTGGTTTGCGGCTGGAGGAGGTTGCGGTCGGAAACTCAGGGGCCAAGCTTTGTTGTGACGTCTCCATGGGTTGGCCTAGGCCGCTTGTCCCTGCTGGCTGGCGTCGGGCTGTTTTTGAGGCAATACATGGCCTGTCTCATCCTGGCAGGAAAGCATCCATTAAGCTAGTGGCCCAGAAGTTTGTGTGGAAAGGGATGAGAAAGGACGTCCGGGACTGGGTCGACTCATGCGTGGCATGTCAACGCGCCAAAGTGCACCGTCACATCAAGGCCCCATTGGTACCATTTGCCATCCCCGAACGGAAGTTTGACCACGTTAACATTGACCTGGTGGGCCCACTGCCCCCTTCACACGGTTTCACTTACCTCCTGACGATGGTGGACAGGACGACCCGTTGGCCTGAAGCAGTTCCGCTGACTTCCACCTCAGCTGTCGATGTGGCCCGGGCGTTCATCGGAACCTGGGTCGCCCGTTTTGGACCCCCTGCAGATCTCTCATCTGACAGGGGCGCACAGTTCACCTCCGAGATGTGGAACACGGTTGCCGAGAGCCTTGGAGTCAAACTTCACCGCACCACTGCCTACCAAAGTGTCTTGAACTATGAAAGCGGCCTTGCGCGCCAGCCTGACCGATGGGGACTGGGTCGATAAGCTACCCTGGGTCATGCTGGGACTGAGGACCGCTCCCAAAGAGGACCTTCAGTGCTCTTCAGCTGAGTTGGTTTACGGTCAAGTGCTGCGGGTGCCAGGTGATTTCATCCCAGACCCAACGACACCCTGGGCTGCATCCAGGGAGAAGTCCATCTTGCAGGGCACTGCGGGAGCGTTTGTGCCTATCCCCACATCGCGACACGGCAGGCCAGTTTCACGGGTTCCCCCCAACCTGCGCTCGGCTGGTTTTGTTTTCATTCGCCACGATGCCCACCGCGGACCATTGCGCCCTCCTTATGATGGACCGTTTAAGGTCCTGCAGCATGGCGACAAGACCATGGTCGTGGACATCGGTGGTAGGCCAGAGACTGTCTCCGTGGACAGGGTTAAGCCTGCCCACATGGATATGTCCAAGCCATTGGAACTGGCCCAAGCCCCACGGCGCGGCCGTCCTCCTGCGGCACGACCCTTCGGTCCCGTGGGTACCCACTCTGACCCTCCGCCCCCAGCAACTGTGGGCTTTCCAACTGAGTCCACAAGCTCTCACCCCCCTGCTATTCCAACTCCTTGTACCCGCAGTGGCCGGGTCAGCGTCCCAACCAGGCACAGAGACTTTGACTATGGGTGAATTCTGGGGGGGCTTGTGTAGTGGGTTGTACATAATTCACCCACGGAACTATTGTTTAGTTAGCGAGTTCCTAGGGGGACTCTTAATTCGACCGGTTCTAGCCACTCTCGTGTGTTTGTTTTGGTTATCGCAAGTTTACATGTTATTAAAGCAGCGTCCGTTGGCACCTTTGTTTGACACTCCGCCTACGACTCCCGTCTCTGCTCGCTACAATACATGCTTTTTTCAAAATCACATTTATTTATCAAGATACTAAATTGAATGCAATAAAACACTTGTGAAGCAGCCCTTTTGCATTGAGGTTTTCAATGCAAGTAATCAAATTTAGAGCTCAAAAAATGGGATATTATGTTGCTATTACAGTACTCTAAATTCAAGTTTTTATTTGTAAAGAATATATCTATTTGTATATTTCTTTTGTTAATGCAGCCCACAATTCAAAATGTTTCCCTACCCCTCCTTTAAAAGCCCCGGTGTGTAACCTTTGACCACTAGATGGCACTGTATTGTCTAATGCGAACGAAAACCACAAAGGACAGCATATCTGCACGATACTGGACAAAAATGTCAGGGACCTTAGATAGGGATTCCATGTAAAAGAAATACAAATTTTTCAACCTATGTTTATTTTTTAATAAAATTGTTGGCATTCAAATCAATAGACGTTTTTTGTAACACTAGGAGGCACTAACTATTGCACACTGTCCCTTTAAGACAAAGAAAAAAATAACATTAATAGATACCGTCAAATGTTACGTCATGTGGAAACAGCATGTCATTGGCCAGATTTTTAAACTAATGAACACGATTTTGATGTGTTGCGGTTCACAGATCTCTCGACCAACTAGATTGTCGGGGCACCACTTCCTGTGGTGTGTCTTGGGCAAGTGCAGCCATTCCTCTCCAGGCCAGTTTTTTGGGCAGGGAGGTCTTCCCCCACATGAAACAGATGGTATTGGTTTGCATGGTTACCAGTAGCAGGAGTGGACTCCTGATCTGATTTAGATACTTTTTCTTCACCATCCGGACACTGTTTTAATTTTAATGTAGAGCGACATCCCACACTTCAGAAATGAGCCGGACCTCAATATTTCGGGCTAGCGACCACAGCGAAAATACCAGATCATAAATAGCACTTGGTAAAAATAGTATTAAAAATTCAACGTGTTTAATTGTTTCATGTGTTCGGAACGAGTAATCCCCAAAAGTTTTTTCTGTTTTTTAATTTTTTTTTTTAGCTGTGTTATCAATGCATATTTTGAAAAATTCACTGACCAGGTACACAGCAACAAACCCGTTCAGAAAATATTTGGATTATAATTTCATACCTGTCAACCTGTACGTTTTTGCCGTACAAAGGACAAAGTACGTTAATTATGCATTTTAAGACGTGTACGACGTACAAGAAAATCTGTACGGAAAAACACAAATTTGTCAATTATCGGTACCATCCGGTATACACCGATTATCATGAAATGGCAAATCTCATCTCATCAGCTACACCACTTATCCTCAGTAGGGTCGCGGGGGTGCTGGAGCCCATCCCAGTAATCATCGGGCAGTGGGCAGGGGACACCCTGAACTGGTTGCCGGCCAATCACAGGGCACACGGGGACAGACAACTCACTCGCTCAATCACACTTAGGGACAATTTGGACCAGCCAATTCTTCTGAAATGTATGTTTTTGGAATGTGTGAGGAAACCGGAGTGCCCGGAGGAAACCCACGCAAGCACTGGGAGAACATACAAACTCCGCACAGGAAGTCTGGAGCTGGATTTGAACCCACGCAGGAGATTCCCAAGACATGCGCTTACCACTGCGCCGCTGTGCTGCCCAACATGGCAAATCAATCAAGCTAAATGGGTTTGCGTTAGTTTCTATCTCTGTATAGTTTTTTTTCGTTGCAAATAAAGCGAGCGGTTTGATGCTACTGTGCGCATGCGTCTGCCGCCTCGGATTTCATGTGGTAGTTTGTGTAGTGAAAGGAAGTCCGTCTCTTTTTAGAGAACCGGCTTTTTTGGCTCAACTCATTAAAGAGAGCCGGCTTTCATACGGCTCACTTGCTTTGATGCATTATATTACGAATTATTATGTTGTATAAAGAAAGTATAAAAAGAGAAAATAAAAAAGACAGGTTTGTGGTTATCCCTTTAATCAGTATATTACCAACAATAATTTAATGCAGAAAATGAATTAATAATTTGAATAAGAAAATGTATTATTCTACTTAATTATATTTGCGTTGTATTTTTTCCTTCTACAGTGAACGTCCAAGCACAATTTAATTTTTGAACTTTTTTATAATAAACCTCATTCATGTCGAGCAATTCAGTATCTCACAACAAAATGTTAATTAACAATATGTATGATGTAACGAAAAAAATATGGTGTAAGAATTTTTTGTATTTTGTAAGGGAAAATACAAAAGTTTGTAAGGGCATGGAGCCGTAGAGGTTGAAAGGTGGGTACAGTAATTTGAACCTCATTTGTAATAAACGCTAAAAAATCAGAAAGATCCGTTCTGTGTGCAGTTCAATACAGTAACCATTCGTGGCAGTAGTGTGCCACAAGACTTAGTGATCGATAAACAACAAACGAAGAAGTGTCGTCACCGGTGTGCTTTTCCTTCTCGGAGGTGACCAATTATGTGAATATAGATGTCGATGTGGAGGTCATGTCATTTTTGTAAAACATGTCTATGTTTTACCCAACTTTGTGCCTATGCGCGTATGGCTTATTTTCCAACCTGAGACCATCGGAACCTTTTCTTACTGCTTACTTGATGGGACCAGACAAGAACCTGACCGAGGCTGAGGTGAGGAATTGCGCACATCGGGACGCCACTATACCGTTTCCAAGTTCTGGGTCTCGATTTTTTTTTCGTTGGTGAACTAGAAAATTCTCAATCATTTTTTCTTCCCTGTAGTTGTTTCAAACATGTTTGCAGGACCCATTCGACGCCTGTTTTAACATTGCGAACTCATAGTATTGCCCAATATTTGCTTCCGCCATCTGTAACATTCACTATAATTTTTTTTTCACATTTTGCAAACCATACTCAAAACAGCTTACATTTATCTCCTAACCTCCAAATTGGGCACACTGGCAATACTCCAAATGGATAAGATGATGATTATTTAAATCAGCTCAAATTTAAGTGAAGGGATTGACTATCTGTTCCGTGTTCTGTATAACATACGTATAACATGGAAACATTCGACTTTTTGTGGTCAATTTCGCGTGAATCTATAAAAACCTTTACAGGACAGCTTTATTTGACTTACTCTAGACTTTGGATTGTGTATGATGGCTGTGATGGGGTGTTTGCAGATATTTGAGTTAGATTCCTATAACAATATTGACTCTGTAAAATCCCTCAAAACTTAAAAGTACTTGTGACCTAAAGGCATGTTGCATTTGACACGATACTTTTTATGTAATTTTCATCTGTGTTAGCAAAAGTATATTTTGTCTCTAATCTTAACAGAGAGCAAATTCTAAATCCTTTGGATTTCTAGGTTAATCTAAAGTACTCCCCACCACCACATCTACTGCTATGAAAAGACTTTTTGTTCTTCAGGGGCAAGACAAATCTGCCCAACACTAAACTTTGTACACAACTGTGCTTGCTTCCCTAGCAAAATTATTCTACTGCATGAAAAAAATCAAAATAAAGGTACACTTAAAATATTTAAGTGTACAAAAAAAGCAATTGAAGTTAAAATTAAAAGCACATCATAGTTAAAAAAGTAGTGTAATACTAGTACTGAGTTCAAGGGCACATTAGTGTGCCATGAGACCTTGTACAGTGTGCTGCAGGAAATTGCCCGATTTTATGTTTTCAAAAAAAGCATGACATTTTTCAGTATCTTTGCTTCCTTCCAGTGATCACCGGAGTAACTGTAATCTTCATCCACATCAATAGGAGGCAGCAGATAACTATTTTCCCCCCTTTTTTATACCGTATTTTCCGCATTATAAGGCGCACCTAAAAGCCTTTATTTTTTTTCAAAAGCTGACCATGCGCCTTATAATACAGTGCTCCTTATTTATGGATCAACATTAAGTTTTCCAACTAACTTGCAGCCGCCGACTAGATTTTCCCCCGAACGCCAAGTAGTACGCGGTGTATGCTGGGATTTATTTACCGGCGTTTCATTGGCTAACCAATGTGTCAATCATCATTTGAATCGATCACTATTGGCTAAAGTTATTCGGAGGTCAAGAGGCGGATCCTTTTTGGCTTCAACGCCAAAACAAAGCCTGCAATTGGCCGAAAAAGATGAATGCGTATAGCACGTGGCTGACGGCACACAGAAAGCATTTTTTTCTATTCTGTATTTGTAATTATTTTATTCTCCTGGATTTACTGCACTCACGGATATAAGAGGACATTGGCTTTACATTATTATGAACACAACGACTTCGGTGAGCTACTCCGGGTTTTATATTGTCCCTGTATCTTGTTTCTGACTGAACTCGATGTTTCTGTGATAAGCGGTGCAGATAATGGATGGAATGGAGTGTCTATTTTTAAATTAAACTCAATTCCAAGTGTTTATTGTCGTATGCACAATAAAGTTGCGAGCAAAAAAGAAAATAGAAACTAAGGAATGTGTTGCATTTCTTGAATCCCAAGACTTTAACCTTCCGAATGATGGAACAATGCATTTGAGTGACATCGTACGGACACCGCAATCCGCACGTGTTCTCGACACGTATTTGCGTCCTTGCAAGCTTTGGGAATGTTAAGGGGGTAATAAGTTTGACTGAACTATCTGACTGTTTTGTTGACGTTCCCATTGTAGCGCCCTATAATCTGGTGCGTCTTATGAATATCAAAAAAAAGGACCAAAAACGATTTTTTTCGGGGTGCGCCCTATAACCCAGTGCGCCTTATAGTGCGGAAAATGCGGTACTCTATCTGCTCAAGAGATATGAAATATGTTAAACAATGTATTTTATTTGATAAAGCTGTTTGAGGTTGCACTACAAGAGAATAATGAAATCCTCAAACTAATTTTGCTGAATTTTTTTATTTTTATTTTCTAAAAAATAACGGAAACAGTTAGAACCTAGTAAAACATTATTCACTCATTTTAAGTATTATTTTGTATAAAATCAATTATACAATAATACAAATTCCGCAAATAAGATTTAAGAAACCAAATATGTAAATAATTTCATCAAATTCTAACGATTAAGATTAAATTGTGTCCAATAATAGACTTAAACTTGTAACTTTCTGAGAATAAGTTGACATTTTACATGTAGTGTTCTGAACATTGCTTCTTGAAAATAATGTATTTTATCATTAAATATTAAATGCAATTTTGTGTTTGACTCCTGACATGACACAAGGAAATGCAGCAAAGTTGTGTTTTGTAACCAAGTCGAGAAAACACATTCAACACACTTGGCTAAAAGGCATAAACTAATCAAAAATCTGCCAGATGCATCCACCGTCCTTTGAACTTCAGTTCTACAGGGGCAAGGATCTTCCGCGACCTGCCTTTAGCGGCCTCTTATTCCCAGTTCCAAATTGAATGAAATATTTTGCGAATTAATTGCAAACAAAATGAAGCGGTTAATTAATCGAATAGGCTTTTTAAAAAGATTGTAGTATACACTGTACTGTACTGTCTGTCTCGCCCCGTCTCACACTTTCCATGGTAGGGGCCAGCTTTTCAAACACCGCATTTAAAACACACTCCAAAAAGACCTCATGTTTTGCGGGCTAATTGTGTTTTTCCCCCACATGCACTAATTATGGCTGTGTTTGCGGGTGAATTGGTCCCAATTTCAACCCCTGCATAACTAATTAACACAGAGGCAGGTTACCGTCTACAGGACTGTCTCAGAAAATTAGAATATTGTGATAAAGTTCTTTATTTTCTGTAATGCAATTAAAAAAACACAAATGTCATACATTCTGGATTCATTACACATCAACTGAACTATTTCAAGCCTTTTATTATTTTAATATTGCTGAATTTTGCTTACAGCTTAAGAAAACTCAAAAATCCTATCTCAAAATATTAGAATATCATGAAAAAGTATACAAGTAGGCTATTCAACTAATCACCTGAATCATCTAATTAACTCGAAACTCCTTGCGAGGGTTTCCTGAGCCTTAAAAACACTCAGCTTGGTTCAGTAAACTAAATCACAAGTATGGGGAAGACTGCTGTTCTGACTGCTGTCCAGAGGACCATCATTGATGCCCTCCATCAGGAGGGTAAGACACAAAAAGAAATTTCTCAAAGAGCAGGCTGTTCACAGAGTGCAGTTTCAAAGCATATCCACAAAAAGTCTGTTGGAAGGGAAAAATGTGTCCGGAAACGCTGCACAACCAAGAGAGATGACCGCAGCCTTAACAAAATTGTGAAGAAGAGCCGCTTCCAGAATTTGGGGGAGCTTCAAAGACAGTGGGCTGAAGCTGGAGTCCAGGTCTCAAAAGCCACAGTTCACAGACGTGTCTGGGAAATGGGCTACAATAGCCGTATTCCCATGGTCAAGCCACTTCTGAACTCATGACAACGGAAGAAGCGTCTGACTTGGGCTATGGAGAAGAAGCACTGGACAGTTGCAGAGTGGTCCAAAGTCCTCTTTTCAGACAAAAGCAAGTTTTGCATCTCATTTGGAAGTCAAGGCGCCAGAGTCTGGAGAAAGGCTGGAGAAGAGCAAAATCCAAGTTGCTTGAAATCCAGTGTGAAGTTCCCACAGTCAGCAATGGTTTGGGGAGCCATGTCAGCTGCTGGTGTTGGTCCACTGTGTTTCATCAAGTCCAGAGTAAATGCAACTGTGTACCAAGAGATTTTAGAGCACTACATGCTTCCATCTGCTAAAAAGCTCTAAGGAGATGAGGATTTCATTTTCCAGCATGATCTGGCACCTGCCCAGAGTGCCAAAACCACCAGTAACTGGTGCACTGACCATGGCATCACTGTCCTTGATTGGCCTGCTAATTCCCCTGACCTGAACCCCATCGAGAATTTGTGGGGTATAGTTAAGAAGAAGATGAAAGACACCAGACCTACAAATGCAAATGAGCTGAAGGCCGCTATCGAAGCATCCTGGGCATCGATAACACCTCAGCAATGCCACAGGCTGATTGCCTCCATGCCACGCCGGATTGATGCAGTAATCCGTGCAAAAGGATTCCCAACCAAGTACTGAGTGCATCAATGGACATTTTCAAATGTTTGATTTAGTTTTGCTGTTATAAAATTATTTTTTTACTTGGTCTGAGGAAGTATTCTAATATTTTGAGATAGGATTTTTGAGTTTTTTTCAGCTGTAAGCCAAAATCAGCAATATTCAAATAATAAAAGGCTTGAAATAGTTCAGTTGATGTGTAATGAATCCAGAATGTATGACATTTTTGTTTTTTTAATTGCATTACAGAAAATAAAGAACTTTATCACAATATTCTAATTTTCTGAGACAGTCCTGTATATCAAACTCGTGTAGGCTGCACTAATATTCAACTTACGTATTGTGGTGGTGGCAGCCCGCGGGCCACAAGTTCGAGACCACCGGCTATAAATTTGATTAGATTTATTTATTTTCAATAGATATTTTGCATTTCGTTATATACAATAGTGATTTAAAGGTGAATCTATAAATGAAAAAGAAAATTGTTGCTAGCGCCATCACCCCCCAAAAACTACAAATGTACTATGATAAAAACTTTTTCTTAACATTTGTAACAAATTCTTGCCTTTCTTTACAGGTTGTCAGCGAAATGTATCCAATTTGGACGTATTCTTACTTGGCATTACTGTTCCCCATCTTCCTGGCCACAGACTATCTTCGTTATAAGCCAGTGTTGCTGTTGCAGGCGACGAGCTTTGTGGTGACCTATGTGATGTTGGCCAAAGCACAGGGCCTCCGCGCCATGCAACTTCTAGAGTTTTTCTTCGGACTAGCCACTGCCTCGGAGGTGGCCTACTTCTCGTACATCTACAGCCTGGTGGAGCCTGCGTACTACCGCAGGGTGACTGCTTATTGCCGCAGCATCGCTCTTTTTGGCTCGGCTGCCGGCTCGCTGAGCGGCCAGCTTCTCCTCACCGTGGCCAAAGTGCAATTGGTGCACCTTGTGTGGGCCACGTTGGCAATGGCCACTGTGGCCTTTGTCCCACCTTGGTTTCTGCCCATGCCAAAGAGGAGCTTGTTTTTCCACAAGAAACCTGAGAGAACGACTGAGAGGCAGAGTGAGTACAGCAGTGACGCCCTCATGGACAAGGTGGTCAACAAGGGGCTGCTGGACAACCGGGAAATATCCACTGTGAGTATGACAATGCAATGAGGGGATATAGTGACTAAGACCTTCTCTGAATACTTTGATAAAATTATAGCTCTGCGGCCATCTTTGTTGTATTTTGATGCCGCTAAAAGTACAGTTATCTTTTGCTGTATTGTGGTTTACTTATCGCTACTTTTGCTCATCGTACACTGTGTCCTGCATTCTGATTGGATAAACAGTTTTTCAGACCCTTTTCTGTCTGTGACTGCCTGTGTGTCAATGGCGTTGCAGTCGTAGTAGTGCATTTACGTAAAACAGCGTGACACTCTACATTATGTTTGCACAAAACTTTTTCAATTTCAAGTTCCTTTAAAGCCATCATGTCAACAAAATGCTCTAGTACAGAGGTGCTCATACTTTTTCAGCTTGCAAGCTACTTACAAAAAAGTCAGTCAAGGAAGGCGTAGATACTTTCAGTCTCGAAGTAAAACATCATCAACCTAGCACAAAAAATGTATATTACCTATACCACTGTTGTAGTTCAATGAATTAAAAAACATTAAATCAATACTGGCAGCACGATGATGCAGTGGTTAGCACGTGTGCGGCACAGTTGTGAGGTCATGAGATCGAACCTCCTGTGTGGAGTTTGCATGTTCTCCCCGTGCTTACGTGGGTTTCCTCCGGGCACTCAGGTTTCCTCCCACATTCTAAAACCATGCATGTTAGGTTAATTGGCCGGTCCAAATTGCCCTTAGGGGTAACTGAGCGTCCCTATGTGCCCTGCGACTGGCTGGCAACCAGTTCAGGGTGTCCCCTGTCCCCTGCCCACTGCCCTAAGATAGCTGGAATGGGCTCCAGCACTCTCGCGACCCTACTGAGGATAAGTGGTGAGGATAATGGATGGATGGATGAATCAATACTAAAATTATACAAATACATATATTTGTGCTAATCACTGAAATTCCAACACATACCTATAGTTAATTGAATTACTGTTAGCATTTTTCATATCTAAGGCATACTGATAAACTGTAGCTGCAAATGTGTGTATATATATATATATATATATATCTCATCTCATCTCTCATTAGCCGTACCGCTTATCCTCATTAGGGTCGCGGGGGGGCTGGAGCCCATCCCAGCCATCTCCGGGCAGTGGGCAGGGGACACCCTGAACTGGTTGCCACCCAATTGCAGGGCACACAGGGACAGACAACTCATTCGCACATTCACACCTACGGCCAATTCACCTGAAATGCATGTTTTTGGAATGTGGGAGGAAACCGGAGTGCCCGGAGGAAACCCACGCAAGCACGGGGAGAACATACAAGCTCCGCACAGGAAGTCTGGAGCTGGATTTGAACCCACGACAGGTTCCCATGACATGAACTGTGCCGCACAAGCGCTAACCACTGCGCCGCCGTGCTGCCCATATAATAATAATAATAATTTCCTTTGTATTGTCATTCTTTGTAAGAACGAAATGTCGATACACCTGACCCGTTGTAGCGAGCCGATGCAGCCGCAGCAGACAGAGGGCGCCGCCATTTTACCAATGTTATAAGTCTTAGGTATGACTCGGCCGAGGCGCGAACCAGCGACCTCCCAGTCTCAAAGCGGGCGCCCTACCATCTAGGCTACTGAGCTGGTATATATATATATATATATATATATATATATATATATATATATATATATAATTTCATTTGAACTTTTCATTATAAAACAATCATTGCATTTCAAGTAAAACATTAATATTATTTAAATATAATCTTATTTTAAAAGATACCTGTAATAAATTATAGATTTTGTACACAAACTTTAGATGCCCGTTTTGTTATTTGACGTCTCTGCTGTCATATTGGATTTGAACGCCAGGTGACACTATACCCCAACAAATATAAAGCACCTTCCCACTTCTTAGGAGATATAGTATGGAGGCTAACTTCACAACTCCGTTGCAGACTTGTGTGTCAAAAATTGTCAGATGTCAGAATGGCTACTCTGTATGTCAATCAGGTGAAGTATTCTATTCTCAGTGTAAAAGACTAACGGCGTGGTGCTCCGCAACCAACCTCCCACTGAACACCTTAAAACGGAGGAGATAATCCTGGACTTTAGAAAGGGATAAACCTAATTTATACTCAGTATAAAATATATCACCCTCTCATCTCTTCACTTAAAATTTTATAATGAGGAGATGAGAGGCTGATGACACTGTTGTTGCGATTGGTAGATGGGCACCCTTGTTCTAAAACAACAAAAGGCAAAGGAAGATGCTTTATCACCAAACTTACTCTGGCGCATTATGTGGCTCTTTGGTCCTCCCTTGTGGCTCCCTGACACTTTTTCAAAATTGTTTGCAATCAGGACACATTCCTCATGTTTCCTCCCCGAATATAGATAGATACAGGCTTACATAAGGCTATTATTTTCCCGCGGGTCTTTTTGGGTCAATAATGGCTCAACATTTTGGGTTGCAGACCCCTGAAGGTAAATTTATAACGTCTACACAATGCCGACAAAGTATTATGCGAAGTAAAAGTCTTTTTGTCCTAAAATAATTTCCTCCCCTTGGTGTAATATATGTAGCAAAAATATTTTTTGTAGTACAGAATTTATTTGTGATTTCTTTATAATGTACAGTACTTTTGTTTGTCAAACAAATGCTTGAGTCTGTAAATTTGATTTTTTTCTTTGGTTTCAATGTATAATATTTGATAAATGAATAAATAAATAAAGGTTTCTACTTAGCGGGATTTGATTATTGCGGGGCCTTTTTGTAAGTAAGCCCGTGATAAACAACGGATTATTGTACATTCATCCAAGTGCTTTACGTGGTGCTCTGTTGCCATCTTGTGCCTTACACGTGTAATAACAAATTAAACTATAAATAATAATAATAATAATAATAATAATTTCCTTGTATTGTCATTCTGTGTAACAATGTACACAGAACGAAATGTCGATTGCACCTGACCCGTTGTAGCGAGCCGATGCAGCCGCAGCCAACAGAGGGCGCCGCCGACCACTTTTTAAGTCTTAGGAATGACTCGGCCGGGGCGCGAACCACCGACCTCCCAGTCTCAAAGCGGGCGCCTTACCATCTAGGCTACTGAGCTGGTATAAATGGTAAATGATCTGCATTTATATAGTCAATGTAGACCTCCCAAAGCGCTTTACAATGTGCTTCACACTTACCCATTCACACACACTCTCACACACCAATAGTGGCCATGCAAGGCGCCGACCTGCACGGAGGAGCCGGGAATCGATCCTGCGATCTCTTGATCCCAAGACGAGCGTACTACCTCCTGAGCTAAATGCCGCCCTATAACTATAATTATTTTTAGTCCTTTCACTGCACCGAACGTTTGTTCTCCAAAATTGCATGCCAACAAATTATCCTTTGCAGGCCTCTCAGTCGTCCGAGGACACCAACAAAAGCGGCGGTCCCTCAGAAGTCTTGAAGGCGCTTTTAGCTGACTTCCTGCACTGTTATCGAAGAGGTCCCCTACTGGCCTGGTCACTGTGGTGGGCACTGGCAACGTGTGGATACTTTCAGGTTCTCAACTACTCCCAAGTGCTATGGGAGAACATTCGCCCGTCCAGTGAATATGACATCTACAATGGCTATGTGGAGACATTGTCCACATTGCTTGGTATGGGAAGATTCTTACAGGGTTCCTGCGGGGTCCTGAAAACCGTATTCAGTCCTATTCGCTTGGTTGGTTTGAACCCGTCCAAGACCCCTGCGCGGTTTAGCTCACGGCTGCCACAGTCCAGACTTGGCAATGGCCAGGGCGGGCACCAGTCAGGGGGAAATGGTGCCAGTGTGGTCTAGCCGTCCTTGCAAACCGGACCTCAGACGCAGATTATTTAATACCTTTCCTTCTCCTTTGGCGTGTGGTGGGGCTTTAGGGTCACTTCCATCGCGTCTAGGTGGCGTCAGGCGCCATGGTCCGTCACGGCTTGGCTCCCGGGTCTGCATGCCAGAATAGGTGCTGTTGAATTTAATTGGATGTCGACTTAAAAAGGTTTTTAAAAATCTTAAATTTAACTGGAAAAACCCCAGGGAACCCTGTTCTTATTTTGTTTATGCAATTGTCGAAATCGTCTCCTAAGTTGCGTGTCTTTAGGTGCTGTTGCAGCCCTCCTGGTGGGCCACCTGCCTGTTCGCTGGGCTGTGTGGGGAGAGCTGGCCTTGTGTGGCCTCTCGCTGCTCATGGCAGCATGCGTGCTGGTCATGGTGGCGTTGAAGAGCATCTGGCTCAGTTACGGAACCTATGTCTTATTCAGAGCCACCTATATGCTGCTCATCACTGTTGCCACGTGAGTATAGAGAGGTGGGGGTTATGTCATCCACCATTTGCATTGACCTTTTGCACACATGTGACCTAACCAAGTGAAGACACCATGATGGACAGCAGTAAATAGTGGGTCATGCCAGTCAACAGTAGACAACAAAAACTATTCAATTCAATACCATTGGCCATGACTAGTCTGACAAATATTGTGCAGCTGTCGGATGAGGTGGCTCACCTTGTCGGGAAGCATAAAGAGTGCCATTTAGAAAAACTGAGGATAGCATTAGCAGAGATAGCTACCGATTTATACAGTCTTCCTCCTGACATAATCACTCATCCCAACAAATCATCCAGTATGCTCGACTTTAGTCCAAACCATCTATATATTGTAAATGGAGTATCCCTATACACTGGTGCTGATCTAAAAGCTTGTAAAAGTCTGGATGCTTACCAGTTCGTAGCTAGTTAGGTTACTGGTACACGTTTCTCACTGACAAAGGGAGGCACCTCATTATGGTAAAGGTAAGACACTGACGTTAGCTGCGTATGCTAATGTGTTACTCAGGGGGTCATCAAATCTCAAATTGACCGTAACCGAAAGCTGCTCAAATTGTCATTTTTATTTTAACTACAGTAGTACAGTGTATTTGGTATGACTTGTTGTGGCTAATTTCCACTCCCAGCAGAATCTCACCCCTTCCATGTGAAAGCGCATTTGTTTTTTTGTTTATATTCCTGAATGAATACGTTATACAGACTACAATTGTGACGCTCGTTCTGTCGGAAAGGCAGCGCTGAGAAGCAGAGGAAATACAGACTGCGCGATAACGTTAAGTGAGATTCTTCTGCAGGCAAGTCAAGGTTAGCCACAAGACTCGTATCTACTATACATAAAAGTGATTGGAAATGCATCAAACGTACCTTGTAAAAAAAATGCCCGCTGCAAATCCTGGAATTATTTGAGGGCCGCGAGTCCCTCAGTTTGATTCGCAGATGACGTCTTCTGTCTCCATCAAAAAGGATACAGTAGAATTTCAAATCGGGCTAAGAACCTTGCCTGTTGGTGCAGCTCACTGTACAGCAATAAATCACCATGAAAGAAGTGTTGGTTATATTCTTCTGTCCTGGTAATTGATATTTGTTTCAACTCAAGTCCATTCAAGTGCTGTCTGCTAGGGTACCTCTTGCCGTCCGTCATGGCTCTCATTCTGCCAGGCAGGCAACGTGAAATCACGTGCAAAGGGTCAATATAGTTAGTCCCTAATTGCGGTGGTGCTTTGAGATAAAAATGGGATTAAGGGAGAAATGTATGTGCAGTTCCACTGGGACTGAGCCCAGCTGCTAGCAGTAAAAAAAAAAAACCCCGACTCAGCAAGCTAAAATTATTATTATTTTTTTCTTATGAGCCATACCAAAGCTTTTCATCACCAAAAAAATATATCAGAAGGTCTTAAGCCATTCATGGAACATTACTTTCACTGGCCATCTCCTTTCTCACCAGTTTGTTGTGTTAATACACAAGATAGCCCAACTAACTTGCTTTGTCTTTTCATCTGCCAGATATCAAATCGCCTCCAATCTGGACATGCAACGCTACGCCTTGGTGTTCGGCATCAATACCTTCGTGGCTCTGCTTCTGCAATCTCTGCTCACTCTGGTAGTGGTGGATTCGGCTGGCCTGGGCTTGGATGTCTTCACCCAGGTCTCAAATTGACCTCATGTAGTAACTACTTAGTTAGAAGTTAAATTTCACTAATATTCTACTACTGTTGTGCCTCTGTTTTCCTACATTAGTTTTACATTTATGTCGGCTACTTTGCCGTCATCTCTGCTGTATTCCTCTTTGCCGGGCTTTTCAAAATGGCCGCCAGGCATCACTCCGACCAAGAAGTTCCGTCTGGGATTCCAGCAGACACAGACGTCATGTCATGATGGCGTCAAGATGTGAGGACTCTTCACAGCAAACTCCCCTGTGCTTTTCTAATGCTTGTTTACCTGCAACTCAGCACTTGTGCCACTCATAAAACACGATTGTTTGTTTTTGGAAAAAATTGACTACACAGACATACAAGATGCCATTACTAAGTTTTCAATAAGATGCCTTAAAATTGAAAGCAATACTGTATGTGTACTTAGTAATGCTCTCCACATTCTCATTTCGAATATGAAGGAATCACTATACAGTTTTTCACAAGTTACAGGAAAATATTACATAGAATGTACTAGATATTTTTGAAGTTAAACTAGTTTGTTGGTGAGTTGCGATCCCAACAAATGGGTGTGTGAGTGAGGAATGGTCTGTTTCCATGTTTACACACTTAGGAAACAGCATTGTAAAGATTGTCTGTGATATTATTTTGTTGTTTTTTTCTTACCCGATTTCATTGCAATGAAATGTAATATAATTCCACCTCAATGATGCTGATTGGTTGATCAAATAATCAAAAACTAAAATTTGTTTATCACTTTCAGACAATGAATTGTAACTCGGAAGTGCTTTGTCAAAACGTTCAATGTTCAGGACATTCATTAAAGACACACCATAGGAAGTGGCGCCGCCAAGACTCGCAGTTAAGCCGTCTGTGAACTTTGTAACTTGGGGTCTAGAGACAAAAATGTTGACAACTACTGCATTCATGATATATATTCTGCATTTATTTGATAGAATGGGCCCAATTGGCTGTTCTCTCCTCTGACCCAACCCTCCTGCTGTGGAGTCCTTGGATTACGCTGCTCGTGGCCTGTAGCTTTTGATAGAACTCTCTACCTTTTTCAATTTGACTGTCTGTTTTCCTATCAAAAAATGTGTTTAGTCTTAATTGAATGAGATAAAACACACTCCACTGAGATGGAATTAGTTTCTTGTTGAAAAGTATTGTGGGCTGAAGGTTTTGCATCAAAGAGATCCAAATAAAAATCAGGTCAAGGTCCAAATAACGGTAAATGTTGCCAGGGCGCCGTTAAGAAGAGCCGTGCCATAATCAAGGAGAAAATCTTGGTTTTGTTTATTTCTGAAAGTAGAAAAAAAAGGTTTGCGTACTTACATTTATTCGCCCCAAAATATACGTATACCTGAACAATGCAAGCAGTGTTGGTGGCGAAAGGCCTTGTTTGTAGGAGTTGAGGTAAGTTAAAGTCCACGAGAAGAGGTAGCAACTGAATCCTGCTAAAAAAGAGAGTACCAGGATACTCCAGAAACCTAAAACATAAAAACAAAATAAATAACTGTGAATCAGTTGCACATATAAGCGATAGTTATCACCAATCGCTAACATACTTGTGCGTGAGTAACATTACCTACAATCAAGGGCAAATTATTGCATGGTCAGTAATGAAGACATTGTCCTTAACAAACTCACCCAACATCCTCACTTCTGTCCCATCCTCTTTTTTTACTCTGCCTACTCGCAGCTCTGTGAAAATTCACATTTAGATGCAATAAGACAACAATAGTAATAGCATTTGTTCAATAATTAATTGACCAACTGCTCATTTTCACAAGGCAAAAACACATCTTTATTGGATTTAATTTGTAAATCATGAAAGGACACTAAAGGTTGCTGTAAAAAATATATATGAAAATCCTTAAAGGTATACTGTGCAATATCCGACCGCAAGATAGCACTGTATTGTTTAATGTGAATGAAAACCAGTGCCAAATGAGCACAGCGTATCAGCAAGATACCAGTCAGACATGGCAGCGACATCGGGCATTATGTACTTCTAGGAGTATTTTTTAAATTCCTATACTTAATACTTATGCTTGAGTAGATTTGGGAATGAGAACCTGTACTCTGCTACATTAGGCTACATCAAACCCATTACTTAAATCCCCCCCATACGTACGCGCGTCTGTTTTTGCTGGGACATTTATTTTGTCAGAGACTTCTTTTCTTTTATTCAAATTTGACCAGTGACCCAAAAAACCATCTGGTAGTGCTTGTGAGAAGCGTTAGAAACGAGTTTCCTTTTTTTTTTTTTAATTGTACTGTATGCGCAGTGTATTAATGCTGTGGCCTCTCTCTCTCACACACACACACACACTATATAGTGGTCACCCAAACAAACTGTCCAAGTGCAGACTTTATTAAAGCGCTTTGGGAAGTCTTGACTTGAAAAGCGCTATATAAATGCAGATCATTTTCATATTCATGAGAACAATCTTTTTAAAATGTATGCAATCGGGATTAAGGCTCAATCACTCTACTGAGGCAGCCCTGGTTAAGGTAACCAATCGTCTTCTACCGGGAATGGACTCCGGCGCTTTATCACTGTTTCTGCTGCTGGACCTTTTGACACTGTGGACCATAATGTCTTACTAGATCGGCTGGAAAATGGATTGGCCTCTCAGGAACCATCCTATGTTACATACAGTGAAATTACATCTTAGACCTTTGGTGTTCCCTGTGGTGTTCCGCAGGGTTCAGTACTTGGCCCCCTTCTTTTCAGCATTTACATGCTTCCATTAGGTGATATTAATCACAAGTGTAATATCAATTTCCATTGCTACGCAGATGAAACTCAACTATATCTTCCGATGGAGGACTCTGGCACACTAAACTGTGGAGACCTGACTCACTGAGATAAAAGAATGGATGTCACAAAACTTCTTACTTTTATTCAAGTAATAATTTGGATGAATATTTTATACTTCTACTTCAGTTATATTATTTTGAAGTAACAGTACTTTTACTCAAGTGAAACTTTGGGCTACTCTACCCACCTCTGACTAGGTGGCCCTAAATATTACAGACTGTCCCTTTAAATCCAAAATGAATTTAAACTGGACAAAGTTTCTGTCCCATCAAGTGCCACATACTGCACACAAACAATCACCATTTTCTATCTACATATGTATATTTATTGTGGGTTAAAAGTAAGAGAAAAGAAACATTGTCGTATTTACCTTGGAGAATGGGATCCAAGAGTGCACAAAAGGCGCCGACGGCGAATACAACTGTGGTAGAAACAAGAATTGCCAGCACCATTACTGTCCACGGTTTGATGCCGTTATGGTATTGAATCGTTCGTCCACCAGTCTGCGCTTCAGATTGTGATGTATGTAGCATTTTTATGATAATATAGGGGAAAACGTATTTTGATATTTTTCAGACTCTTACTTCCGCAAACAAAATCGCCGTTTTTTCTTCTCGGCTTCATTTCCAGGTTTACAGACATCAAATGGCATTTTTTTGCCCTCGCGTGGTTTTACGTGTTATTGCAGTCTTATTTTCTTAATCAAATTTTTAAAACCTCCGTAGACTTTTGACGTCTATACCGACGGCGGGCCCGAGCCTTCATGGGGCCCTAAACACAATTAGATTTGGAGCCCTCAATTACTTGTTACTTGTTAACTCATTCAATGTTTTACTCCAGGGGTGGGCAACTATTTGGTGTCGGGGGCCGCATTGGGTCACAAATTTTGGATCATCGGTCCGACTTTGGAAAAAGATCCCATTTTTAAATGTGGGAATAAATATACAGACATTTACGTGGTATAGTTCTTTTGAATTAAAAAAGTTTTATCAAATTGGTTTCTAAACAAGCACAATTAAAGCAAAATAATATATACAGCCCTTATATTAAGCACTTCATTTGATATTTAGTTTTCAAGCGTTACAATAGTTGTACTTTTTCAAAAGTGTTTTTATAGTATTGCTGTAGTCGGACTTTTGTTGACGTTCAGTAGTTTTTTTTGTAGTATTAATGTAGTTTTGTTTTTGTACTATTTCTGCAGTAGTTATCTCGGTAATTTTTCCATAGCAGTAAATTCTTAGTATTTCTATAGTATTTTTTGTTGTATTATGATAGTGGATTTTTTTGTTGTATTTCTGTAGTATTTTTGTCGTATTACAGTACTTTAATGATTTCAGTGTTTTTGTAAAAAATACTCTATTATTACTTTTTTCGTATTTTTGTACTATTTCTGTTGTATTTTGTGGTATGTCTATTGTAGAATTTTTGATGTATATCTGTGGTATTTCTGTAGTAAGGTATTACTGTGTGTGTGTGTTTTGTAGTATTTTTGTCGTATTTCCATAGTAGAATTTTTGTAGGATCCCTCTTGTATTTTTGCAGTATTTCTGTTGTAATGCTTCTGTAGTAGTATTTCTGTCGTAATATCTTTCTGGTAGTGTTTTGTATTATAGTATCAGGTGGTATATTTAAAGTATTTCTGCAGAATTATTTTTTTATGTATTTCCAAAGCAGTATTTTAGTGATATTTCTATATGTTTTTGAAATATTCACATAGTATTGTTTTTGTCATATTTCTTCAGTATTATGTAATATTACTGTAGTTGTGTTTTTGTAGTATTTCTGGGGTAATATTTCTGTTGTATTTTTTTAGTATTTCTATACTATTGTTTTCTATTCCAAATGAAAGCAAAATAATATAAGAGGTCCCTTTTTTCAAGCACCATATTTGATATTTAGTTATGTAGTGCTTTTGTAGTTTTTCTGTAGAACTGTTTTGTTGTTGTAGACACACAAATGTGACAATGTCCCCAAAGTTGGCTCCAAAAAAGTTAACCGATCTTTGTGGTCCCCGAGTGGTCGCGGGGCCCTAAGCAGCCGCTTAATTCGCTCATGCCTTGGGTCGGCTCTGTTGATCTGGCAAAATTGATTGGCTTGAGCAAGATTTCCTCATGGATGATAATCTTCAGCAGAACAGTGCTATATTTAACTGTGGGTTTCCTTTAATGATTAATGTATAACTTTGTAATCAGTTCATAGACTGCCCTTTCTGTATAAGAATTATGGCAAGCCTTTGCATTTTTTAATTACTACAGACATTGCTTGTACCTCATGCCCGAAATATTCTCTAAATAAAACCCTCAGAGGAATTGCTCATCTTTTTTGCAGACATTTTGAAAACCTACTTATATGCCCCCGCAATTAAACAAACACACGAAAGCAAACGCAAAACATTTGTTATAAAAACATATGACTTTACTTTCCTATATTGTTAAAAATACACAGCAACTAAGTAAATACTTGTTTATTGTAACAGAAAAAGTACGAAAAATTAAAGTACCAAATATTACGATGACATCAAATTTAACAAGCTATCAATAAAATCAAACTTATATAAGGGGCAGAACGTTCAAAAGCATTCAATTTTCCAATGAGAGATGGTAGGTTTCGCTTTGAAAAAAAGACTTTCATGAAAAAAGTGTTAAGTCAAGTCATGTTTATTTGTATAGCCCTTAATCACAAAGAGTCTCAAAGGGCTGCACAGAACACAGATTATTGCAAACCACAGACTATTATTACACTGTCCCCTGATCTAAAGCCTACATGAAGGCAAGGAAAAACTCAAAAACCTCAACATGAGGGAAATGAAGAAACCTTGAGAAGAGACTGCACATGTGTTGAGTAAATTACCTTAGTATTTATCTACCCTGGTCATATCCCTCGAGAGGGGTGACCAACAGCAAGACAAACACATACAAAAACAAAGAAAATAAAAAGGAGCAAAAAAAACACACAACATTTTTTGGACCACGGCCGACCCAAATGCCCAAACAGCCAAACAAGTTAAGCACCTCTGCACCCAAGTTGGTCATGCTTACGTCCCTCCGGATGAAACGGGACACAAGAAAGCGGTCATGTCACTCGGGTCAGGGTGACACAACACCCTCTTTTGTTCAACAGCAGGGCTTAACAGCTTTCAGTGGTTTACCCCTGCCGCATCATACCGGTGGTGCCCTGCCCATCCCTTAGAACGCGTCCAAACATCCCACTATCCTTTCACAACACCTCTCCACTCATTCCTACTCATTCGCACCCGAAATCAAACAAACCTTAGTAACGTAAGGAAATTGCTAAGAATTTAAAAATGTGTGTGTGCGTATGTCTGTATGTATTTTGGGTTGAACGATTTTATTGACACTATTAACAGCAAATAAACAATGTGAGGTTTGAACAATTTTTCTCGACAATTTTAACAGCAATTAAGCATATTCACAATTTCGTTATATCTGACTATATGACGTTTTAACGACATTTTTAACAGCAATTAAACACACAATTTCATTATATCATATCCCAACAATATGAGCTTTGAACAATTTTTATCGACACTTTTAACAGCAGTTAACCAATGTGTAAAGGGCAATACTATTGTGCAAGGGCATAGCTCTGTCTTCCATCCCACCCTCCCAAGCAGCATCCTCCAGTCCTCTGCCCGGGATGCTCAGATGGATCCTCTCCCTTCTTACTTCTACCTTCCACAACCAGGCCGTTGCTGCCGGGACCCCCACAGTGGAGCTCCGGTTCCCCCCTCCGGGTGGGTGCAGACGATTCTTCTTTATGACTGCGTCCTAGGCTTGCCGCTCGCAGATTGTATGGTATCTGCAGCCATTTGGAGCACAGCCACGGGGGGGATCTGCCTGCACCTCCATACCAGCAGGTTTCTGGAGGTGCAGACGATTCTTCTTTATGACTGCGTCCTAGGCTTGCCGCTCGCAGATTGTATGGTATCTGCAGCCATTCGGAGCACGGCCACGGGGGGATCTGCCTGCACCTCCTTACCAGCAGGTTTCTGGAGGTGCAGACGATTCTTCTTTATGACTGCGTCCTAGGCTTGCCGCTCGCAGATTGTATGGTATCTGCAGCCATTCGGAGCACAGCCACGGGGGGGGATCTGCCTGCACCTCCTTACCAGCAGGTTTCTGGAGGTGCAGACGATTCTTCTTTATGACTGCGTCCTAGGCTTGCCGCTCGCAGATTGTATGGTATCTGCAGCCATTCGGAGCACGGCCACGGGGGGATCTGCCTGCACCTCCTTACCAGCAGGTTTCTGGAGGTGCAGACGATTCTTCTTTATGACTGCGTCCTAGGCATGCCGATCGCAGATCGTATGGTATCTGCAGCCATTCGGAGCACAGCCACGGGGGGGATCTGCCTGCACCTCCTTACCAGCAGGTTTCTGGAGGTCCAGATGGCGTCTTTGATGGTGGCGAGAGTGAGGTAGTCCTTGACAAAGTCGTTCTGTGACCTTTTCGACCGACTCCCCAACAAAATATTCCCCAAAATCCAAAAATATTTGCAGCAGAGAAGGGATGGGATTTTTAAGGGTCATTGTTCTATCTTCTTTATTCATTATCCATTATTCATTATCGGTCAGTTCATAATACGCTTCAAAGCTTTGGAGCCGGGACTCTTACACTCAGCCAAAAGGCCAAGCTAAGGTCCTAGCCTTAAAGCCCTGCTGCGAAATTCAATCAGATGCATGATTTGTGCGATGTCATCATGAAGGCCTTCATCATCACATATTTGCACGACGTCATCTCTTCATATAGTCGCTTGTTAATGATGGGATTGGACGGTTGGAGCAATGATGTAACACATCTGCTTTCTTTCAAAGAGACTCTGAAAACAAATTAGATTGCTTGGTGCACAAAATGGCCAAATACAAAACGTGAAATGTAAGACATATTCTGTTAAGTTTCAACACCTGTTATAATTTGCAACAAATGGGTAAAATGGAGAGAAAAACAAAGTATCATATTCATAATACCAACCCCCCGAAAAATGTGGACTCAAAGATTCCAGAATCTGAAAATTTTGATCGCTACCTTGAGCAAAAGAAGGCCCAACGTGCCGAAGCCATGGCGGCCAAGCGTGCGGACAACATGCGTTTGATGGATGCCATATTTGCCCAAGAAAAAAAAGTGAAAGGTCTGGAGTTGGTTCTGGAGCGACAGCAACTCATCAACGAAAACTTCCGCGAGATGGCAGATAAGAAACTGTCCGAAGAAGGAGTCCGTTATCAAAAAATGAACAGGTATAAACTAATCAAAAATTTAGAAATTGACAAGCTGAACGAGCAAATCAGCGAGATCAAAAAGGAAATCCCGCTGATTGAGGAAACGCTCAGCAAGTATGAGCGCTACAAACGAAGCATTTTTAAACTGGCCCCATCGGACCAACAGGAGAATGTGCCTATCCTGCCCGACCATGAGCAGGTCCTTGAACGAATGGAGAACCTGAGGGAGCAAAACCAGTTCCTGCTTCCATACGCAGTCAAAAACAACTACGCGCTCCTTGGGCAGCAGCAAAAATTTGAAAACACCAGGAAGAAGAATGAAGAGGACTTGGAAAGCCTGCGGACAGAGATTAGCAGTGTGAAGGCTAAAATCGCCGAGGAGACAAACACATCCATGAAAATTTCCCAGATGGTTAAGCTCTATAAAGAGAACCGCAATGCGGAGCTGGAGAAGGAGTTGGACTCGTTGACCACCCAGGTGACAAAAGTATACCGGTCTTGTTCCACCTCCAGTCATTACCTCAACCCGTTAAAGAAGATGAAGCATGTGGAGGAACAAGTCTTTGTGCTCATGGGGAAAATAGACAACATCCCCAAAGAGCTCCTGAAAAAAATGCAAAACAACTTCTACCGGAAGAGAATGCAGGAAGAAGAACAGCGGCTTCAAAAAGAAAGGGAGGATAAACGGTTGAGGAGATCGGAGCTGAGGTCGGAGCAGAAAACCATGAACAAAAAAGAAGTCCGGCCCAAGCGCGTCATGATACGCTATAAAATAGCCGCTCGGCCCAAACCGGGTGGCAAGAAGGCACAAGCCGCCGAGAAAAAAGTCAAAACCTTCGAAGATGAGATCTGGGAGGACGTGGTGCAAGCCGGCGATGGCGCCTGCGTCCTTCTGCCTCGGCTCCACACGGAAAAGAAAAACGCCAAGAAGGTCAAAGAGCAACCCGCCCCGCCAGTCGAGGTCAAGCAACCGCGTAAGAAGGCGGTCAAGGCTGAACCCGGGGCCACGCACTTGCCGCCCATTTCTGCAAAGGAGAAGCCTCCAGAGGAAGTCCTACCGCCGCCTTACCCAATCACGCCACCCGCCTTCTTGGATCCTTTGGAGCTGCTTCGTGAAGTCAAGCGAGAAGCGCCCTCTTTCCGTTCTCAAGGCATCAGCAAAGATATGCTCCTCCAACTGGGACGGAAAAAAACGGAGCCGATTTGGACGTAAGGGTCACGCTTTGAAAAATGACTTTTTGTTTTTTATTTAGTGAAGACCCCTTTCTGGTTGGTCAGATGAATGACAGTAGTCAAGCCAAGTTTATTTGAATATCCCTCAATCACAAAAAGTCCCAAAGGGCTGTACAGACTACAGTCTACCATTACACCATCCCCTAATCTGAACCCTGCACGAGGGCAAGGAAAATATCAAATACCTCAGCATGAGGAAAATGAGGAAACCTTCAGAAACCGTTCATAAAGTAATCCCCCCTTCAGGATGACCAGGCTGCAATAAATGTTTCAGGGGGATGAGGTGTCTCATACAACAAATAATTCACATCATGGTATTTGCCAAAGTAAAAATAATATAAGTAGATTAAACTCTCATCGCTAGCACCAACCAATGCATCAACTGAATGTAAAACACAAAGTACGCGTTTCAAAAAATAAAACAGCTCAACTGTAGTAATTATGGCTCTGTACTGTTAGCATGTAAACATTAGCCAAAGTTAGTTAGCGACTACTAGGAATGTGAGTGACCAACTAGTTAAAATGCGTACTTCCATGACAAACTCCAACCTGACAAGCAAGTCCTGTAATAATCACAGTTTGATAGATGGAATTCATTCTGTGAAAGAAGGCTTAGTTGCCATGGCGGACTGCTAGGAAGTCCAAATATGGGAGTAACTTCCCAAATATGTGTGTAGCCTCCATTATACCTCTCCACTTGTATGTTTCCCTTGTATTGTAAATGTTTTTTAATCATTTCAAAATGTGTACGCTGTAAAACAATTGATGTATGGGATTTCTTTTTTTTCAAACTCGTTTTATGTCGGATCGATCTCGTCTTGCCCATTTCGGCTCTATTTCAGATCGTCTCGATCTCTGGTAGCAGACAACAATTTCACCATATATTGCTGGCATTGTTGCAGTATTCTACATTATCTGTCTTGCTGTGAGTAAAAAGGTGCAGTTTTGTGTTTGTCTGGTTTATTATTGCTCATCAGGGGAATTGCAATTATTAAAAAGGGCAGCGATTGGCTGAGGTTGACAGATACTTTGGTGTTTTCTTGAGTTTCACTTAATGGTCAAGGTGGGATTGAACAGGGTAAAACCTTGACACTGACAATAAGAAAAAACATATACCGTGGTTCTGTTTAATTAATAAATCTGACAAAGAGCACAAGGCCACGACGACCATAGTTATGGTTTCCACGTATAACATGCTGAGCAAATAGGGCGGCTGAAACAACAGTAGGCGAATCGTTACTGATAGCATAGCCACAATTTATTCCTTATTACGCAAACTTATCTCAAAAGACAGTAATAAAGGGTCTCAAATATTATATACAAAGTTATATTCATGGCATTCAGGTGTTCAAAGACGCTAATAACCCTTTTATGTTGGCAATTTATGAGGAAGTCGTCAGCCCCTTGCCAACTTAAAATATAAATAGATTCAGATTTGTCAGCTCTGATGAACACTTACTGCAAATGGAGAGCAGGGTAAAAGTACACTTGATTGTTTCCCCTTCTAATAGACCTTAACACGCTTTAGATATGTCACCTCACTCTTATTTGTTGACCGTCTAATTCTATAAAAGCAGCTAAGTTTTCTTTGCAGATAACTGTATAGGTTCATAACCTAGGACAGAACGAACCCATTCATGACATTTTTAAGGCGTATCTAGGTTTCTATTTCATGGTAATATACCAAGGCTACATGGCAGGGAGGAGCTACACATCATGCTGTGAGGCTGTTATAACCAATCCAACAGCACCGAAAATTTCAAGAAAATTAAACACTGCAGAACAAATAATCTCATCAATCATCTTCACATTGAGTTGAATATCAGGGAAACAGCACGCCTTTATCCACTTTAAACACTTCTCCAAATGACCTACCGGTCGATACGGATACCTCTGATGAACGTTATAAATGTCCATAAATGTATTTATGGACAGCATATGACTCACTCACTTAACGGAAGGTAATTTATGTTGAACAAAAACTTAAAATTGCTGTCACTCATGTTTGTGTGTGAAGCAAAGAATGTGAGGCTTTTGAGAAGTAATGTGGGAACCATATGATGTACTGTAGGCCAAATAGTGTTGTTAAATGCAGTCCACAGACCGTATACTGTAGTTTGTTGTTTGTTCTTTTTTTTTTCATAAAAAGGTTACATATTTTTGTATTTCAGAGGTTGGATTTCCGATCATTTCAATCTTCAATAGAGAAATTATACAATGAGCTAAAGCGTTGAGAAAAGTCGTTAAATTTAAAGGACGTTTATCTCTAGAAAACACTAATTCTGATTCATGTTAATTATCAGTGCTCGTAAAATTAGCAGATAGGTCAACAAAATTGTTATTTCCAAAATAGTTTGTGCAAAAAAACTAAATTTACAAGTTTACAAAAAACAGTACACCATTTGTTTCTATTTTGTGTACTATAAATAAAAGTCAATTATGTTTTATTCATATTTCTATAATGTCTATGCATACTACAGTTTTCTACTAATTGATTTACAATTGTAATATATCCTTATATATATACATATTATATATATATATATATATATATATCCATGATACTGCCTGACTTAGGAACAAATTCAACTTATGAACAAGATCGTTCTTATGTTGCTTCAGTGCAATATTTTGTATGTTTAAGGCTTGTATAAGTAACCTGTATTTTGTACTAAAAAAATAAACACTTAATAAAATAATATGCTCAATAAAGTTAAATAAAGTTGAGTTTAACTTACTTTTGGAAGATGCGCTTCAAGGGGGTCCTCCTCTGTGCTAAAAAAGTGGCGGGAAAAAAGCGTTCCGACCATTTTATCAATCGCATCAAGCTTTGTTATTCCACTTTCATTTCAAAAGAAACGGCTCGCCTCTTCTTTACACCTTGCACCAACCATATTGAATGGATGCACGAGATATTAAACGATAAAGATGTCAAAGTTCTTAGCGCGCTGGAGGTAGTATAGACATAGACAGTATAGCATGTTTACACACAAACTAGAAAGAGGATGCAGATTTTGTTTTTTACCTCTGGGTGGATGCTGGGTGACCTCTCTCACAGCGCCACACGCCGGTAGCGGCGAAAATAAGTACTTCAGTACTGTCCTGTACTCCAAAAAGGTGGACACAATACAAAAGCAATGTCTGGATATTTTTAGGGGAGCGTCTGTACAGGGTTTGTACACCTCTTTAATGACCCAATTCAAGCACTTTTGAGGGGCTTTCAAAGCCATATTTTAAATTTCTCCAGCACGATTAAAATAAGAAATCTGTCCCATAGGGGGCAATGATGCTGCATGGGACAATGCCATACAAACCAAATCAGTTGCCGTTAATCAGTGGAAGTGATGCATTTGCAAAGCAAAGTCACTAGAGAGCAGTGTCTGCATCAATTTTAAGTAGACTTGTTGAGAAGCATGGAAAAAATGTCAATCATTTACAAAAACTTCACCGGAAATACAAACACTTTTCAATCCTTGAAAAAAATCGTTAAAATCGAGGCATTTTCTAGCATTTTAAGCACACGTAAGAACCCTGCATATATCTCCAGTTTTCACAATATCCAGGATAGATAAACAAAACGTTGCAGCTTAAAATGTGAGCTAGTTTTTCATCGCTGCTCCAAAATTATCCTATGCGCTTTCAGTATGTGTGAGACCATCACACTATTCACAAATTCATGATTATCATACACTTTTTACATCAAAAGCAAGGAAAACATTAAAAAATAAAGAACTCACAACTATATCTTTCGATTTTTATTTATTATTCTGCCACAACAGAACACCATTTCATCATCAAACACATCCAAAACTACATATCAAAAGGATGAAAAATAAAATTTGAGAAAATAATCTTGAATATACGTATTCACCTGGAAACCAAATCACTTCTCCCAAAGAGAAACATAACTGTCACCAGGTCAACTCAATTACAGTACAAAGATCACCAGATGCGATTGGTCAGCAAAGTCAAACTTAAATGGCACTTGTTTGAGGTTCTCTTCTCCCACTTATCCGAACCCTGTTGTTGTTTTAACGTTGATGTAACGTCGAACCCAGGTATTTTTTTTGCCATCTTTAAATTCATCAAGACGAACACAATATATATTTGTATAGTGTACAGGATACACAATGACACAGCATCGCAACACTAAACATTAAGCCGTCAAACACATAAAATTCAACGGGAGTTTAAGATGACCTGGTTCATGTAAAGTTGAACCAAATTTAAGAGATTTGATTTGAAGGATTATTGTAGTGTTTGTGGAAGCACCTTTACTACTCTAAAGTTTGACTCAAGAAACTCCCCCTCATAGACTGTGAACCAAGACAAACTTAGTTTTTTTTGCCATTTGTGATCTATTTATGAATGGCACACTCAACTCAAAAAAGGCCAGAACGAGTACAAACAGAAACCAAACGTCAAGCATAAAAAAATCATTTAAGTCACACAGTTCAGAGACGAGGGGCGCACAGGCACAACCATTTGGGGCTGAAGAGAGCAATACAGCTTTTCTTCATCTTTTTTTTAATACAGCAAGATTGTCCACAACATTTGGTACCATAATTAAAATGAACCTGAGGGTTAATTTCACACAAATTAATTCTCCATGGGGATTTTGTCATTTTTTAGATGAGAGAATCAGCAGACCGACAACAACACATTGAATAGTCGACTAGTTGTCAGATTTCAATTCCACTCAACAAGAATTGTATGCATGCAGTTATCGCTGGAATGTCTTCTTTTTCAAAGTAAATTTTTACGCGATTCATTTTCTCAGTACACATTTGAGCACTATCTAAATCCCAGGGGACAGGACACACGAGGTCATCCATCCGGGATTTTATTTTTTTTATTGTGCATTTTAGAACAAGGCTGAGTTGGTCAAGTGCTATTCGATGGCTCACCAGGTTCCAGTGACGAATCGGACGACTTTGGAGTGCGTTTAGGCAAACACCAGGTGGTGCTGGTCCAAGAGGCATCGGGTGAAGTTGTTGATGGGTCCGATGGCGCTGAGTGACATGGCGGCGTCGCGGCCCCACAGAAGATTGGGCCCGAACACAACCGCCAGGTTGCTGTTTGTCATCTTATTCACGTCGCTGTTTGCCGTTACCTGTCATAGCACACAGCCGAGCATTATGGCATTAAGCGAGTACAGGGCCCTCCGAAACATACAAGCTATTCTAAATCTTGCAGAGTGCTCGAGATTGCTCACTGCCAGCATCAGCCCTGCCCAGTGAGCATACAGACCAGAGCTCTTGTGTAGTTATTATTGTGCTCTCTCGTGCTTCCTCAATCCTCCACCACCACACATACACTTCTTTTAGCAAACGCCACCTTCCTCCATTGTAAATGCTCATAATAAACTTACATTCAATTTCTTTAATATCATCAGATTTACAGTATCTAATTACTGTAGTTGTATGTTCAATAACTGTTGGAATGTGTTTTTAGTGATCAGGAACATGTGCTTCATAGCTATTTTGGGAAGCTGGGAATGGATTAATGGGTTTCCAGTAATTTCTTAAGGAAATAATTCGTTCAGATTTGAGCTCGATCCATGAACAAATGAATTACGAAAGCGGCCACTCTACTATGACTCTTTTATAACTAATTCTAAAGGGAATAGTGGGAGGAAAAGTAGAGGAAAAAATAATGCCTGCGTAAATAAATGAACAAATAAAATATCCATCCATCCATTTTCTGTACCGCTTATCCTCAGTAGGGTCGCGGGGGCTCTGGATCCATCCCAGCTATCCGTGGGCAGGGGACACCCTGAACTGGTTGCAAGCCAGTCGCAGGGCACACAGAGACAGACAACTTACTCGTTCATTCACACCTAGGGACAATTTGGATAGGCCAATTGCATGACATGCATGTTTTTTTTTGGGGGAATGTGGGAGGAAACCGGAGTGACCGGAGGAAACCCACACAAGCACGGGGAAAAACATGCAAACTCCACACAGGAGGTTCGATCTCATGACCTCAGAACTGTGCCGGACACGCGCTAGCTACTGCGCCACCGTGCTGCCCCAAATAAAATCACCAATAATAATATATAAATACTTAGAATATACTCTGTAACTTACATTTACTGAGTTTAAGTTGCAGAAATCCATTTGCTCAACCTCACAAGGCTCATGGGGGTGCCGGAGCCCATCCCAGCCATCTTCGGGCAGTGGGCATGGGACACCCTGAACTGGTAGCCAGCCAGTTGCAGGGAACACAGAGACAACTCACTCACTCATTCATACCTAGGGACAATTTGAACCGGCCAATTAACCTGAAATTAATGTTTTGGGAATGTGGGAGGAATCCGGAGTGCCCGAAGGGAACCCACGCAAGCACGGGGAGAACATGCAAACTCCACACAGGAAGGCTGGTAGTTGGACTTTAACCCATGACCTCTGAACTGTGCCGAAGACCCTCTGACCACTCAGCTGCTGTTGCAGAAATGGTCAGCATAAAATTCCCACAAAGTGTTTTTAAATGAGGGAGCAGTTCGAACTCTGTCTGACTTTAGACTATTTGGTTTGTCTTCGAATCTGCAACATAAAATAGACATGCAGGTGCTGTGTTTTTCTTGACAGAAGGACATATGATCATATTTATTTACACAATGATACATTCAACATTTATTTTCTTTAGCCCTTTTTGCTATTTATTCCTACTATCTTTATGTTTGTATTTATTATTAGCTATTGGTTGTTTTAAATATTTTTTGGTTTTTATTCCAGTGTATTGATTTAAGCATTTAGAGTTGAGCAGTTTTAGCTTTTTAAGACAAAAATAATATTTTACTGTTATCTTCCGGGACGTTAAAATTATTGCAGAGCTTTTTTGGTTTGATTTTTAACGGAGGGGATACATCGTCTCAATCTCTTGCAGATTCTTGTTACCCGCTCCTGGCAACAAGCAGTCTTATTTCCAAAGATTGAAGGTTAGCATTACAGTTGTACCTGTGCCAGAAACTGGATGAGATATCTAAGAGCGGCATAGTTCTCCTCTGGCAGTGACTCCAGCAGGGTCTTCATGATGGTCACCTGGCTGTCATCGGGCACCGCTAAATGTCAACAAACACAGCAGTGAGTGAGACCAGTGCAAACTTTGCGGCTGACGTTTCCAATAAACCCACAGCCAAAATTGACGATGTCATTATAGAGCTGATAGGTCAGCAGCGGTTCTGGTAATTCCCTCAGAAACGTCTTCAGGATCACAGCCGCCAAGTGGACATCTTCCATCTCCCGGAAGTTTACAGTTTCACCTGAAACAAAAGCGTGTAAAACATAAAATCAATCTCAATTGGTCAGAGCCAACATATTGGAGCAAGAGGGTGACCCCCACCCAACCTGAGTTATAACGGTGTTGAACCTCTTTGACCAAAGTCACATTGGCAGAACGTCGAAAGATGCCTTCCATCTCCAGACCTGACAAAGATCGGATTGAAAACTAAAGAAAACACTTTCAAAGTTTTAGGTCTTCTCCAGTTTCATTCACAGGGCCATCACCACAACAAACAGGCGTGCAAGACTGTGATGAATATCTATCTTGACAGTTGTTTGTAAATATTAGTTTAGTATAAAAAAATGAGTATCATGTTATTTATCTACTAATTTGGGAATTTCATTACAGCTAAATGCTATTGTAATACTTATCACACTATTGTCACGATGCACTATTTTTAATTGCACTCTCTTTACAAAAAGAAACTCGCACTTAAATCAGTCTCCAAGCACTACCTTATAAAATGTTTTGCCTTTTTATCTTGACATTATTTTATATCATTTTTCTCTTTAAAGTCTTTATTACATGTTTATCTCATTTATCCTGGAGTGCCATGTCGAAATAAAATAGTTCACTGCAATGTTATCAATGACAAAAGACGATTCTATTCATGTGTAAGTCACCTTGCTCTGTAAGGAAATTGACGGTGTCTCTCATGACAACAGGAATGGCATCTCCGTCTTGAGTCCTCTGTCTTAGCCTAATTGTTGAACAAACACAAATTCCTGACAACCTCAACACCTTGGACACTATTAAGTTGTGTTTGTCATGCGATCAAAGAGGGCACTTGCAATTCTAGGGAGACCCCAAAGACCTGGTTGGGGAGAGGCGGACTGCGTGGAGGAGACATCGGTGGCTGGGAAGTTGGCTTCAGGGAGGCTCTCAACTTGTTGTCGTACCTATACACACACACCCATGAGAAGTAAATGAAATAAAAAAACAAATAAAAAGAATAAAATGAACCCCACTTTTAGAAATGTCTTACTCTTTGACACGGGCTGGAATGATGAGCTGCTCACACTTGACCACATCCTCCAGCTCGCTCAGATAACTGACATAATTGATTTTTCTCCCAAACTTAAAACTATGACAAAAAGAAGAGAATTAATTCACACTCATTTAAAATTTGAGGCAGTGCAACGACAAACCTGATAATGGGTT